>NC_052317.1:31279044-31486544 GCF_016432855.1 Salvelinus namaycush | reverse complement strand
ATCATGTAATGGATTTTATTTCTGGTTCTGCATGAGCCTATAACTTCATTGTCAAACAGGCCTAACTCATAAATGAAATGCATTTATATGCAGGTGTTCTTTGTAAAATATCATTTTAATCTCTCATGTGTGAATAAAAGGCCAAGAATGAATTTATACAAACTCTTAAATGTTTCTATATACACGTAGTAATGATAATGTATTCTAATGTACCCACAGGCGGTTGAGTACAGGGAAACTCCATGACCTGGGCATAGTTGATGGGAGTAAGCTGACACTGGTCCCAACTATTGAAGCAGGCTTGTTATCAGTAAGTCATATATTGTACAGTCCACAAATGGTTAACAAAGTTAACACCAGGTATTGAGTAAAGGAAACATCCCTGTAATGTTAAGTATAGTGTATAAAGCTTCAGCCAAGAGGTCTGGACCTTTATAGCACAGGTGATATTACTACGGGTGCTCTGGCAGTTCTCCCTGAACCACTTTTACATATGATCTATCATATGTGGTCTTAATCAATACAGTTATTCCATGTTGTTAGAATCTCTCTCTCTCTCTCTCTGTCTCTCTCTCTGTCTCTCTCTCTGTCTCTCTCTCTCTGTCTCTCTCTCTCTGTCTCTCTCTCTCTGTCTCTCTCTCTGTCTCTCTCTCTGTCTCTCTCTCTGTCTCTCTCTCTGTCTCTCTCTCTCTCTCTCTCTCTCTCTCTCTCTCTCTCTCTCTCTCTCTCTCTCTCTCTCTCTCTCTCTCTCTCTCTCTCTCTCTCTCTCTCTCTCTATATATATATATATATATATATATATATATATATATATATATATATATATATATATATATATATATATATAATATGCCTATTTTGGTTTTCTTTGCTTCCTTAGGCCCAACCATCCAGAAGAGAGCAGACCATCATGCAGGCTTTGGAGAGTTTAACTGAAACTCAGGTTGGTCTCTGATCTTTCACTGGACTTCTGTGTCATAAGATGGCTGTAACACTGTTGTCTCAATGTGGTAGGATTGAAGGCCTATTTAAATAAATAAGCAGCATTTTCTTTCTGTCTTCGTTCATACCAGCTCAGTACGGCTGGGTTGTTTCATGAAACAGCAAGGTTGTGCATTTGTGGTTGTGTGTCTGCATATGTATGTGTGTGTGGTTGAGATGGGAAGGAGTGACTCAACTCGACAAAGAACAGTTTTCTAAGAAATGGCTAGGTAGTTCTCATTATGGTCTGACTGCCCCCGCCCCTGACTGCACCTCACGCGCACGTACGTGCACACACACGTGCGCGCAGTGACCTAGCCTCCACCACAAGTTGAAAATATCACCACTATATAGAGTATATTGGTTCTATTTACACAGAATATCAGAAGCCATTTTGTACCCGAATGCAAACCCTCACATCAGATATTACAATGGAGAGGTGAGCAGTTCAACGAGACTGTTGTCTGTTGTCGTGACTGCCGTCTTTAGGCCTGATAGCCTCTTTGTTACTGAAGTGTTCTGCTTCGTGACTGGGCTGGGCTAAATAGAGACATCAGACTGATAATAATAAAACAAATCTAAATTGTAATGCCTCTGTGTCCATAGAAAGCAGTTGTCTCTCAGTAAATAGCTCTGAATGTCTGGAGCCATAACACTAGTGAGAGAGTACCAATATGACTTGTCTGTTTAAGCTTATTACATCTTGGATCATTAAGGACCCTTGTAATGGAGAGAGACAGCAAACGAATAAGTGCTGTAAATATATTAATCAAGTTATTCCTCCTTTTCTGTATCTACAGGTGAGTGACTTCCTGTCTGGCCGTTCACCCCTGACCCTTGCCCTCAGGGTCGGTGATCACATGATGTTCGTCCATCTCCAACTGGCCCCCCAGAGTGCCGCTGGGCAGCAGCAGAGTCACCTCATCACCCAGCGAGCAGGCAGAGCTGGGGTTGAACAGGTGCATGCTGCGAAATGTGGGTCCACCAGGTTCCCTTACCCCAGCCCAGCCCACCTCTCCTCCAACACCCCAGCCTCCCCTGCCCCTTTCTCCCCTCATACCCCCTCCTCAACCTCTCACGCCACCTACCTCTCTCCCTCACCTAGTGCCCCCCTCCGCTCCACCAACCCCACCTGCTTCAGCCCTGGACCCCAGAGCCCAACCCCTGCCACCACCTACCCAGAGGTGGGACTAATAGATTATTCATATTATTATAATGTGACTATTATGTGTGTATTATCACATGCTAATGTTATTTAAATACTTCAAAGCCTGATCCTGTTAGTAAGGCAAGGAATAACTTTTCAATCTAATGTAGTTGCAGATTTATTGTAATATTATTATATGACAGGTAGGCTACTGCTAGTATCATTATACAGGCTCTATTTGACTAGAGAGGGAGTATCTTATATACAATATATATATTATATCATTTTGGTGCGGCAGGTAGCCTAGTGGTTAGAGCGTGGGCTAGTAACCGAAAGGTTGCTAGATCGAATCACCGAGCTGACAAGGTACAAATCTGTCTTTCTGCCCCTGAACAAGGCAGTTAACCCACTGTTCCTAGGCAGTTATTGAAAATAAGAATTTGTTCTTAACTGACTTGCCTAGTTAAATAAAGGTTAAATAAAAAATACAACTCTTTCGCTCTCTTTATCACAGGGTGACTGCAGTGTGGCTGGTACTCCCACCTCTAATAAAACAGCTGCCGGGGAACCAGGTGCTGTCATAGAGAGCTTTGTGAGCCATGCCCCAGGAGTCTTCTCAGGGACCTTTTCAGGCACTCTGCCCCCAGCTGGGCAGGACAGCACCAGTACCGGTGTCAAGTCATCCAGACGAGGCATCAACACCATCGTCCAGATCCTCAACGACCTTCTCAGTGCCACTCGCCACTACCAGGGGGCTCCACTGTCCCTCTCCCAGCTCCTCTGCCGCCCTCCCAGCACCCCATCCAGCAGCACTCCGAGTACCCCAACCTCGCCCTTCCCGACGCCCTCACCTCTCACCCCTGACCTTGTCAGCACTGCTACCTCAGGACCACTTACAGACCACATCAGCCAGGAACAAAGTCACTCATGTAAACCTACTGGTGAGTTGAGGTCCCACAGAATAACCAAAACTTGTCAATGCTGTGTGTAGCTGATTATAGGCTAAACAAAGTACAACATTATGCTGAGACAAAGGATGTTTAGGTTTTGTTATACCATGCTGTCTTTATTCGACTCCTTTTCTTCATAACACAACTAGAGAACCAAATTAATGAGCTAGAGATTCTCTTTATTGTCTTCATTGAAAACGTATGTACTGTTTGTGCATTAAATTAATGTTTAGCATTCAAGTATTCCTTGTCAGTGGTCTGTCACCTAGTTCTCGCTCCTGCATTCCGGAACCCTAGCTTCATGTTTGGAAACCAGTCCAGCCTTCTCAAGCAGGTCCCACAATAGTTGAGTTCTGGTTCTGCTTAGTGTCCAAGTTTAGAAAGTAGCAGCTGTACAGCAGAGAACACTGGTTGTGGGGGTATTGTTGGAAAGGAGGAAGTGGTTTCTGCGCCCCCTATTAATGAACTAGCGTTGTTTATATCCGTTCCCTGACGGCCTACGCATTCATTTGTTCCCCAGTCTGCAATGAATAAGAAAAGTGTGTGTGTGTGGTTATAAGTGTTTTGGGGCAGAGTGAGCATGTAGCTACATGGCCCACAGGGGTCACTTAGTAACAGGAATGCACTCACCGTCACACACACATAGTAACAGGACCTTAACCTTTTAACCTGAGGGTGTGAACTATTGTATCTTACTAGCACCTTTTCACCCTAGCGCCGGAAACATACTAATGAACACATAATCATTGGCGACAGTGGCAGCTCTGGGTCACGTTGTCAGGGAAACGGCACTGCTCCATTCTTGGAATTAGAATTTATTCCATTTTGTTCATGGTCCCAAAAACAATGCTAGGCTGATTATATGAGTATGGTGCAATGTACTGTACGCTATATATACAAAAGTATGTGGACACGCCTTCAAATGAGTGGATTTGGCTATTTCAGCTACACCGTTGCTGACAGGTGTGTAAAAGCGAGCACACAGCCATGCAATCTCCATAGACAAACATTGGCAGTAGAATGACCTTACTGAAGAGCTCAGTGACTTTCAACATGGCACCATCATAGGATGCCAGCTTTCCAACAAGTCAGTTTGTCACATTTTTGCCCTGCTAGAGCTGCCCAGGTCAACTGTAAGTGATGTCATTGTGATGTGGAAACGTCTAGGAGCAACAATGGCTCAGATGCGAAATGGTAGGCCACGCAGCTCACAGAACAGGACCAACGAGTGCTAAGGCGCATGGTGCATAAAAATGATCTGTCCTCGGTTGCAACACTCACTACCAAGTTCCAAACTGGCTCTGGAAGCAACGTCGGCACAATAACTGTTATTCGGGAGCTTCATGAAATGGGTTTCCATGGCCAAGCAGCCGAAACACAGCCTAAGATCACCATGTGCAATGCCAAGCGTCGGATAGAGTGGTATAAAGCTCTCGAGTGAGGATTCACGCTTCACAATCTGGCAGTCCGACGGACAAATCTGGGTTTAGCGGATGCCAGTAGAAACGTTACCTGCCCGAATGCATAGTTCCAACTGTAACATTTGGTGGAGGAGTAATAATGGTCTGGAGCTGTTTTTCATGGTTCAGTCTAGGCCCCTTAGTTCCAGTGAAGGGAAACCTACAGCAAACGACATTCTAGACGATTCTGTGCTTCCTTCTTTGTTGCAACAGTTTGGGGAAGGCCCTTTCCTGTTTCAGCATGACAATGCCCCTGTGCGCAAAGTGAGGTCCATACAGAAATGATTTGTCGAGACCGGTGTGGAAGAACTTGACTGGCCTGCACAGAGCCCTGACCTCAACCCCATCGAATACCTTTGGGATGAATTGGAACGCCAACTGCGAGCCAGACCTAATCACCCAACATCAGTCCCTGACCTCACTAATGCTCTTGTGGCTGAATGGAAGCAAGTCTGTTATAGCAGCAAAGGGGGATCGACTCCATATTAATGCCCATCATTTTGGAATGAGATGTTCGACAAGCAGGTGTCCACATACATTTGGTCATGTGGTGTATATGTAAACTCAGCAAAAAAAGAAACATCCCTTTTCAGGACCCGGTCTTTCAAAGATCATTCGTAAAAATCTAAATAACTTCACAGATCTTCATTGTAAAGGGTATAAACACTGTTTCCCATGCTTGTTCAATGAACCATAAACAATTAATGAACATGCACCTGTGGAATGGTCGTTAAGACACTAACAGCTTACTTAGGACACTAAAGAGGCCTTTCTACTGACTCTGAAAAACACCAAAGAAAGATGCCCAGGGTCCCTGCTCATCTGCGTGAACGTGCCTTAGGCATGCTGCAAGGAGGCATAAGGACTGCAGATGTGGCCAGGGAAATAAATTGCAATGTCCACACTGTGAGATCCTAAGACAGCACTACAGGGAGACAGGATGGACAGCTGATCGTCCTCGCAGTTGCAGATCACGTGTAACAACACCTGCACAGGATCGGTACATCTGAACATCACACCTGCGGGACAGGTACAGGATGGCAACAACAACTGCCCGAGTTACACCAGAAACGCACAATCCCTCCATCAGTGCTCAGACTGTCCGCAATAGGCTGAGAGAGGCTGGACAGAGGGCTTGTAGGCCTGTTGTAAGGCAGGTCCTCACCAGACATCACCGGCAACAATGTCGCATATGGGCACAAACCCACCGTTGCTGGACCAGACAGGACTGGCAAATAGTGCTCTTCACTGTCGCGTCGCGGTTTTGTCTCACCATGGGTGATGGTCAGATTCGCGTTTATCGTCAAAGGAATGAGCGTTACACAGAGGCCTGTACTCTGCAGCAGGATCGAATGTCATTGCAGGCAATCTCAACGCTGTGCGTTACAGGGAAGACATCCTCCTCCCTTATGTGGTACCCTTCCTGCAGGCTCATCCTGACATGATCCTCCAGCATGACAATGCCACCAGCCATACTGCTCGTTCTGTGCGTGATTTCCTGCAAGACAGGAATGTCAGTGTTCTGCCATGGCCAGCGAAGAGCTCGAATCTCAATCCCATTAAGCACATCTGGGACCTGTTGGATTGGAGAGTGAGGGCTAGGGCCCAGAAATGTCTGTGAACTTGCAGGTGCCTTGGTGGAAGAGTGGGGTAACATCTCACAGCAAGAACTGGCAAATCTGGTGCAGTCCATGAGGAGGAGATGCACTACAGTACTTAATGCAGCTGGTGGCCACACCAGATACTGACTGTTACTTTTGATTTTGACACCCCCCTTTGTTCAGGGACACATTATTCAATTTCTGTTAGTCACATGTCTGTGGAACTTGTTCAGTTTATGTCTGTTGTTGAATCTTGTTATGTTCATATAAATATTTACACATGTTAAGTTTGCTGAAAATAAACTCAGTTGACAGTGAGAGGACATTTCTTTTTTGCTGAGTTTATATACTTCCTGAATTCCTGCTATAATATTCTTCCTCATGACCAGTGGTGTAAAGTACTTAAGTAAAAATACTTTAAAGTTCTACTTCAGTAGTTTTTTGGGGTATCTGTACTTTACCATTTATATTTGACATCTTTTACTTTCACTCCACTACATTCCTAAAGAAAATAATGCACTTTTTACACAAATTTTCACTGACACCCCAAAAGTACTCATTATATTTTGAATGCTTAGCAGGACAGAAAACGTGTAAAATTCACGCACTTATCAAGAGAACATCCCTGGTCATCCCTACTGCCTCTGATCTGGCACTCACTAAACACAAATGCTTCGTTTGTAAATGAGTGTGCCGCTGGCTATACGAAAAAAAATACAATTGTGCCGTCTGGTTTACTTAATAAGGAATTAGAAATTATTTATACTTTTGATATTTAAGTATGTTTTAGCAATTACATTTGCTTTTGATACTTAAGTATATTTTAAACCAAATACATTTACTCAAGTAGTATTTTACTGGGTGACTTTAAATTTTACTTGAGTCATTTTCTATTAAGGTATCTTTACTTTTACTACAGTATGACATTTGGGTACTTTTTCCTCCACTGCTCATGACTCTACCCATCTTCTTCCTCCCACCTCCTGTTTTCTCTATTCCCTCTCATCCTCCCTCCCTCTTCCTCTCTCAGCAGGCCTGTGTTCGAGTCAATCTGAGGAAGAGAACCAGTCGTTGCGTTGTAAACTGGAGCGCCTTCAGATGTTGATGCACCAGAGACGCCTGCGCAGGCGGGCTCGCAGGGACACACGCACCTCACACCCCTACCCTCCTCACCGTCAACCCTGGTCGCCCGGACGAGACAAAGCCAACGCCAGCCGCCATAGCAACGGCAGCCTGTCCAGCAGTGAGGGCTCTTCCCTGGACGACCTGGAGTTGCAATGGAAACCGGAGCTACCCTCCGACCTTGTGATGGCATAAAGAGAGAGCATGAGATTAAAATAAGTTTGGACCTATGTCTTTGGCTGTCCTTTGAATGGCTGAGTAGGAGAAATAAACTGTCCATTTTGGGACTCGATCACACTGCACAAGGACTTTTCAAATAGACGACTGTGTCCTTTCTTGAAACTGGACATTCAAACAGAACTTCAGTAGTATATTGTATGTAATTAGGTAAATAGTTTTTTACCTAGTTTATACTCCCTTGACTGAGCTTTCTGCGGATCATATGACACTTCTTTACTGTCAGTCTCTTTTCCAGAGTCTGTTGGAACCGGACTGTCTAACATTTGAGGGTCTAAGCTTTGTCTACCAGTAATCACTTTACCTACCATTTTAAACTCATCTGACGCACATCTTCAGTTGCTGTTCGCATTGTCAGAACTATGTAGCATTATGAGGTTGTCAAATAGATACGTTTCTGCACATTTGTTTTGACAGCTTTATTGCAAGGTTTTGCAGTCGCTCAACAGTGAGCGAAATTATACTTTCGTCTTTGTATACAGTATGTTTGATGCATAAAGCATGCAGGTAAAGGATAACATGTATGTTATGATTTGACCTTCGTAGATATGTAGACTGTTTCAAAGCTTGAAGCAATAATTGTTAAGCAGACTTTTCTAGGAAATACAAATTCTGAAGTCAGTAATTTGCCTGTTATACTCCTAATTTGACAACACAATACTCCAACCCTAGACCTCCACTAAGCCCAATGCCTGTATTTAGTGCTGGGGTGCATTCAGGACAGTTTTTACTGCAGGACACTTCTCTAAAACTTGAGACAGGTGTTTCCTCCATTTCATGGGTGTGACCTGAACATATTAAGTGCAGTGGAATGTTCTGCAACCAGTTTACTAGTTGTTCAGAACACTAATTGAATGTTGCAGTACATTTGTTTTGTACTGAACGCAAGCCCTGGGGTGTTGAAATGGAAAAATGGTTTCTATTGACATTCAGGTAAGTTTGCTTCCTAGTGAAGAGCTAGAATCAGGTCCCCCCCCCCCCCCCCGGGGCATGTAGTCTTCAGATCCAAGACAACTTATCCTGAAAGTTAACGCCTTACTGCGACAAATTGAGATGAGGGTGTGAGTTTAAACAGTTGCCAAACGTTCTGCAACTAGTGTTTATTGGACAAATTCAGACAAGTCCCTCCCATTTAAGAAACATTCTGCAATATTAATAACCCCAGGTGTGTAAGGCGTTGCTCGGTCACTACCAGCTCAGACGTTTGCTGCAATACTTGCAGTTCCTTATACAAGTGTCAAAATAGAACTTCTGCCAATTTAAATTAAATAAATAACAGAAGACTGCTTTTGAGTCACCCATTTACAAATACAGGAAGTCAAACAAGTTTCAGAAAAGTATGGGCTCCGGCAGTTAGTGTTCCTACGGTCGGTGCTGGTGATAGGAGGGTTCGACTCTCAACTGGCCTCTTCCAGCCCCAAATCAGCCATTACTTCTCTTGTTTACTCCAAGCTTCTGTTATAGCTGCGAGGTCAGTTCAGACTAATGCCTCCTGCCTAAACTGACATATTGGACTTGCCCTCACAAACATCACAAGTCAAGCGCACATGAATCCAGACACTTTAAATGTTTATTTTCCAAAAAAATCAAGTAGTCAATTGACAAATCACTCCTGGAAATTGATGGGGCCCAAGGGAACAATTCAGGAGCAATGTTACAAACCTGAGAAATGTAGCTCATGAAAGTTCTGGGAATAAAAGTGATCAGCTACACATTCCTGAATTTTACATTCCAAATAAATCATGTCAGATGTGAAATTTGTAAAGTAATAAGTTCATTCACCTCAAAACAGTTTAAAAAAAAAGGCAACATTCTTGTAATATTACTCTTGGACCATGATAGGGCCCATGGTAGCTTCACCTTCCTTCTGCACATCTGAGGAGAGTAGAGAACAGTGATAGGATTTTTTAAAAACTGATGATAAAGCGCTGGCTTTGATTGACACTTACCTGAATCACTGTCCAGATCTCTAGCCT
This sequence comes from Salvelinus namaycush, assembly GCF_016432855.1. Lineage (NCBI taxonomy): Eukaryota > Metazoa > Chordata > Actinopteri > Salmoniformes > Salmonidae > Salvelinus > Salvelinus namaycush. Next base: position 31,477,070 of record NC_052317.1, on the reverse strand, counting down.
TGCTTGCAACACAGCTGGAGTCACAGCAGCCACAAACCTGGTCATCCCCACCTGCAGCCTTCCAGCTACAGATAAATATGAAGGTTAGTTTATATAGCAGCATGTCATAAAGCTAATATACCCACAACTCAGTTTATACATACCCATCTGTGAAAGAGCAGGCCTTGTTCTCAGCATCAATGGGGGACGAGGCTGCAGTTGCTTTCAGATGACATGTTATGTAGAGCTGTTGGGAATCATTCTGTGTTTGGAACCTGAAGGACTCCAGCTGAAACTGGATCTTGTCATCCTGGGATCTGGACAGGAACTGGGAGCTGGAGCCGGTCAACTTGGCATCAACCAGACACCTGAGACCAAGGGTCAACGTTAGACTTCAGGGGTTACATATAAGGTAATATAAGAGTCAAACTGACAACTAAACTCACCCATGGTCCTCAATGAAAGAATATCTAGGGACAGTGTGATCATCAGGCGCCAAGGTGGCGACACAGCGGTCCACAAAGACACGGAGGGGAACGTGGTGGTACGGCATGACCGAGGCTTCCATGTTGATGATGTCACCTAGATGGTAATGGTTGGAGGGCCTCTCAAACTGCCAGTCAGCTGGAAAGACGAGTGGCATGTCAGTGGGGGTTTACACAAAGGAAGAGGCTTCCAGTCAGGTCTACCTACCAGTCATTAACCTCAGGGAGAAGTAGAGGAGTTCCTCTGCCACCATGTTGGAAGTGTAGGGGATCCAGGTCGGCTTCAGGGCATTGCTGCTCACATCGTGATTCCTAGAAACAAACATGGAATATGGCATTACTCAAACCTCAGAATGATATGGGTTGTCAAAGTGAAGAACGCAACAATAGTTACCTCAAGTAGTGGCACTCAATATCAACCATAGCTGCACTGGTCTTCAATATAGCAGTGTTAGCAACAGGTTTTGGCTCATAGACAAGAGTGAAGGTGTAGATCAGCACATCCTCAGTCATCTAGGAACAGGATCACAAATGATGTAGCACAAGAATAATGATTCAGTCAGGAAGTTACACAACAAATGTGACATACCGTCAGCTCACTGCCACATCCATGCAGCTCTGATTCAAAGGTGAGCACATGAGCTTCAGCGTCCTCCTCAGTGGTAGCACAACCTCCTAGAGTGATACGCTCTGGCTGGATGAGCCGGCCAATCCCCAGCAGGTCCTGGTTCACCTGCACACGGACCACACTCTCCCCACACTGAGCCGACACAGTGTTGGCAGCCACCTGCTTCAGCCGCTCAGACACAGTAGGCTTGTGCTCAGGCGTTGCAACTTTAGGATAGCGCCAAGTCAAAGGGTTCTCAGAAGTCTGCTTGGACTGGGAGCTCTCAGGGTCTTCATCCTGGCTAGGTTTCTGGCCCAAAGGCACACCAACAGGTTCCTGGCCCACAGCCTCTCCTCTAGGTTGCTGGACCACAGGCTCTTGGCCCACAGGCTGCTCGCTAGGTTCCTGGCCCACAGGCTGCTCGCTAGGTTCCTGGCCCACAGGCTGCTCGCTAGGTTCCTGGCCCACAGGCTGCTCGCTAGGTACCTGGCCAAAAGGTTCACCAACATGCTCGCTAAGTTCATTACCTAAAATCTCAGTTGGTTCCTGGCCCACAGGCTGCTCTCCAACAGGTTCGCTGCCCACATCCTCGCTATGTTCCTGGCCCACAGGCTGCTCTCCAGGATCTTCACCCAAAGGCTCTCCAGGATCTTGACCCACAGGTTCGCCGCTAGGATCCTGGCCCACAGGCTGCTCTCCAAACGGTTCCTGGCCCACAGAAGGCTCGCTTGGTTCTTGGCCCACAGAATGCTCGCTAGGTTCTTGGCCCACAGAATGCTCGCTAGGTTCTTGGCCCACAGAATGCTCGCTAGGTTCCTGGCCCACAGGCTGCTCACTAGGTTCCTGGCCCACAGGCTGCTCACTAGGTTCCTGGCCCACAGGCTCTCCAACATGCTCATTAGGTTCCTGGCCCACAGGCCGCTCTCCAACAGGTTCCTGGCCCACAGGCTGCTCGCTAGGTTCCTGGCCCACAGGCTGCTCGCTAGGTTCCTGGCCCACAGGCTGCTCGCTAGGTTCCTGGCCCACAGGCTGCTCGCTAGGTTCCTGGCCCACAGGCTGCTCGCTAGGTTCTTGGCCCACAGGCTGCTCGCTAGGTTCCTGGCCCACAGGCTGCTCGCTAGGTACCTGGCCCAAAGGTTCACCAACATGCTCGCTAAGTTCATTACCTAAAATCTCACTTGGTTCCTGGCCCACAGGCTGCTCTCCAACAGGTTCGCTGCCCACATCCTCGCTATGTTCCTGGACCACAGGCTGCTCTCCAGGATCTTCACCCAAAGGCTCTCCAGGATCTTGACCCACAGGTTCGCCGCTAGGATCCTGGCCCACAGGCTGCTCTCCAAACGGTTCCTGGCCCACAGGCTGCTCGCTTGGTTCTTGGCCCACAGAATGCTCGCTTGGTTCTTGGCCCACAGAATGCTCGCTTGGTTCTTGGCCCACAGAATGCTCGCTAGGTTCCTGGCCCACAGGCTGCTCGCTAGGTTCCTGGCCCACAGGCTGCTCGCTAGGTTCCTGGCCCACAGGCTGCTCGCTAGGTTCCTGGCCCACAGGCTCTCCAACATGCCTCCTAAGCTCATTACCCAAAATCTCACTTGGTTCCTGGCCCACAGGCTCTCCAACATGCTCATTAGGTTCCTGGCCCAAAGGCTCGCTAGGTTGCTGACCCAAAGGCTCGCCAACAGGCTGCTGGCTAAGTTCCTGGCCCACAGGCTGCTCTCCAACAGGTGCCTGGGCCACAGGCTCACTAAGTTCTTGGCCCACAGGCTGCTCTCCAGGTTCCTGGCCCACAGGCTGCTCGCCAGGTTCCTGGCCCACAGAATGCTCGCTAGGTTCTTGGCCCACAGAATGCTCGCTAGGTTCCTGGCCCACAGGCTGCTCACTAGGTTCCTGGCCCACAGGCTGCTCACTAGGTTCCTGGCCCACAGGCTCTCCAACATGCTCATTAGGTTCCTGGCCCACAGGCCGCTCTCCAACAGGTTCCTGGCCCACAGGCTGCTCGCTAGGTTCCCGGCCCACAGGCTGCTCGCTAGGTTCCTGGCCCACAGGCTGCTCGCTAGGTTCCTGGCCCACAGGCTGCTCGCTAGGTTCCTGGCCCACAGGCTGCTCGCTAGGTTCTTGGCCCACAGGCTGCTCGCTAGGTTCCTGGCCCACAGGCTGCTCGCTAGGTACCTGGCCCAAAGGTTCACCAACATGCTCGCTAACTTCATTACCTAAAATCTCACTTGGTTCCTGGCCCACAGGCTGCTCTCCAACAGGTTCGCTGCCCACATCCTCGCTATGTTCCTGGCCCACAGGCTGCTCTCCAGGATCTTCACCCAAAGGCTCTCCAGGATCTTGACCCACAGGTTCGCCGCTAGGATCCTGGCCCACAGGCTGCTCTCCAAACGGTTCCTGGCCCACAGGCTGCTCGCTTGGTTCTTGGCCTACAGAATGCTCGCTTGGTTCTTGGCCCACAGAATGCTCGCTAGGTTCTTGGCCCACAGGCTGCTCGCTAGGTTCCTGGCCCACAGGCTGCTCGCTAGGTTCCTGGCCCACAGGCTGCTCGCTAGGTTCCTGGCCCACAGGCTGCTCGCTAGGTTCCTGGCCCACAGGCTCTCCAACATGCCTCCTAAGCTCATTACCCAAAATCTCACTTGGTTCCTGGCCCACAGGCTCTCCAACATGCTCATTAGGTTCCTGGCCCAAAGGCTCGCTAGGTTGCTGACCCAAAGGCTCGCCAACAGGCTGCTGGCTAAGTTCCTGGCCCACAGGCTGCTCTCCAACAGGTGCCTGGGCCACAGGCTCACTAAGTTCTTGGCCCACAGGCTGCTCTCCAGGTTCCTGGCCCACAGGCTGCTCGCCAGGTTCCTGGCCCACAGAATGCTCGCTAGGTTCTTGGCCCACAGAATGCTCGCTAGGTTCTTGGCCCACAGGCTGCTCGCTAGGTTCTTGGCCCACAGGCTGCTCGCTAGGTTCCTGGCCCACAGGCTGCTCACTAGGTTCCTGGCCCACAGGCTGCTCTCCAACAGGTGCCTGGGCCACAGGCTCACTAAGTTCTTGGCCCACAGGCTGCTCTCCAGGTTCCTGGCCCACAGGCTGCTCGCCAGGTTCCTGGCCCACAGAATGCTCGCTAGGTTCTTGGCCCACAGAATGCTCGCTAGGTTCTTGGCCCACAGGCTGCTCGCTAGGTTCTTGGCCCACAGGCTGCTCGCTAGGTTCCTGGCCCACAGGCTGCTCGCTAGGTTCCTGGCCCACAGGCTCTCCAACATGCCTCCTAAGCTCATTAACCAAAATCTCACTTGGTTCCTGGCCCACAGGCTCTCCAACATGCTCATTAGGTTCCTGGCCCAAAGGCTCGCTAGGTTGCTGACCCAAAGGCTCGCCAACAGGCTGCTGGCTAAGTTCCTGGCCCACAGGCTGCTCTCCAACAGGTTGCTGGCCCACAGGCTCACTAGGTTCTTGGCCCACATGCTCACTAGGTTCTTGGCCCAAAGGCTGGCCAACAGGTTCCTGGCTCACAGGCTCGCTAGGTTGCTGACCTAAAGGCTCGCCAACAGGCTGCTGGCTAAGTTCCTGGCCCACAGGCTGCTCTCCAACAGGTTGTTGGCCCACAGGCTCACTAGGTTCTTGGCCCACAGGGTCATGGATCACAGGCTGCTCTCCAGGTTCATGGCCCACAGGCTCGTGGCCCATAGAATGGCTAAGTTCCTGGCCCACAGGCTCTCCAACATGCTCGCTAAGTTCATTACCCAAAATCTCACTTGGTTCCTGGCCCACAGGCTCTCCAACATGCTCATTAGGTTCCTGGCCCACAGGCCGCTCTCCAACAGGTTCCTGGCCCACAGGCTGCTCGCTAGGTTCCTGGCCCACAGGCTGCTCGCTAGGTTCCTGGCCCACAGGCTGCTCGCTAGGTTCCTGGCCCACAGGCTGCTCGCTAGGTTCCTGGCCCACAGGCTGCTCGCTAGGTTCCTGGCCCACAGGCTGCTCGCTAGGTTCCTGGCCCACAGGCTGCTCGCTAGGTTCCTGGCCCAAAGGTTCACCAACATGCTCGCTAAGTTCATTACCTAAAATCTCACTTGGTTCCTGGCCCACAGGCTGCTCTCCAACAGGTTCGCTGCCCACATCCTCGCTATGTTCCTGGCCCACAGGCTGCTCTCCAGGATCTTCACCCAAAGGCTCTCCAGGATCTTGACCCACAGGTTCGCCGCTAGGATCCTGGCCCACAGGCTGCTCTCCAAACGGTTCCTGGCCCACAGGCTGCTCGCTTGGTTCTTGGCCCACAGGCTGCTCGCTCGGTTCCTGGCCCACAGGCTGCTCGCTCGGTTCCTGGCCCACAGGCTGCTCGCTCGGTTCCTGGCCCACAGGCTCTCCAACATGCTCGCTAAGCTCATTACCCAAAATCTCACTTGGTTCCTGGCCCACAGGCTCTCCAACATGCTCATTAGGTTCCTGGCCCAAAGGCTCGCTAGGTTGCTTACCCAAAGGCTCGCCAACAGGCTGCTGGCTAAGTTCCTGGCCCACAGGCTGCTCTCCAACAGGCTGCTGGCCCACAGGCTCACTAGGTTCTTGGCCCACAGGGTCATGGCCCACAGGCTGCTCTCCAGGTTCATGGCCCACAGGCTCTCCAACATGCTCACTAGGTTCTTGGCCCAAAGGCTGGCCAACAGGTTCCTGGCTCACAGGCTCGCTAGGTTGCTGACCTAGAGGCTCGCCAACAGGCTGCTGGCTAAGTTCCTGGCCCACAGGCTGCTCTCCAACAGGTTGCTGGCCCACAGGCTCACTAAGTTCTTGGCCCACAGGCTGCTCTCCAGGTTCCTGGCCCACAGGCTGCTCGCCAGGTTCCTGGCCCACAGGCTCTTGGCCCACAGGCTGCTTGCTAGGCTCCTGGCCCACAGGCTGCTCACTAGGTTCTTGGCCCAAAGGTTGCTCACTAGGTTCTTGGCCCGAAGGCTCACTAGGTTCTTGGCCCACATGCTGCTCTCCAACAGGTTCCTGGCCCACAGGCTCACTAGGTTCTTGGTCCACAGGCTCACTAGGTTCCTGGCCCACAGGCTGCTTGCTAGGTTCCTGGCCCACAGGCTGCTTGCTAGGTTCCTGGCCCACAGGCTGCTTGCTAGGTTCCTGGCCCACAGGCTGCTTGCTAGGTTCCTGGCCCACAGGCTGCTTGCTAGGTTCCTGGCCCACAGGCTGCTTGCTAGGTTCCTGGCCCACAGGCTGCTTGCTAGGTTCCTGGCCCACAGGCTGCTTGCTAGGTTCCTGGCCCACAGGCTGCTTGCTAGGTTCCTGGCCCACAGGCTGCTTGCTAGGTTCCTGGCCCACAGGCTGCTTGCTAGGTTCCTGGCCCACAGGCTGCTTGCTAGGTTCCTGGCCCACAGGTACTCCAACATGCTCACTAAGTTCATTACCCAAAATCTCACTTGGTTCTTGGCCCACAAGCTCTCCAACATGCTCACTTGGTTCTTGGCCCAAAGGCTTGCTAGGTTCCTGAACCAAAGGCTGGCCCACAGGCCGCTCTCCAACAGGTTCCTGGCCCACAGGCTGCTCGCTAGGTTCCTGGCCCACAGGCTGCTCGCTAGGTTCCTGGCCCACAGGCTGCTCGCTAGGTTCCTGGCCCACAGGCTGCTCGCTAGGTTCCTGGCCCACAGGCTCTCCAACATGCTCACTAGGTTCTTGGCCCAAAGGCTCGCTAGGTTGCTGACCCAAAGGCTCGCCAACAGGCTGCTGGCTAAGTTCCTGGCCCACAGGCTGCTCTCCAACAGGTGCCTGGGCCACAGGCTCACTAGGTTCTTGGCCCACAGGGTCATGGCCCACAGGCTGCTCTCCAGGTTCATGGCCCACAGGCTCTCCAACATGCTCACTAGGTTCTTGGCCCAAAGGCTTGCTAGGTTCCTGACCCAAAGGCTGGCCCACAGGCCGCTCTCCAACAGGTTCCTGGCTCACAGGCTCGCTAGGTTGCTGACCCAAAGGCTCGCCAACAGGATGCTGGCTAAGTTCCTGGCCCACAGGCCGCTCTCCAACAGGTTCCTGGCTCACAGGCTCGCTAGGTTCATTACCCAAAATCTCACTTGGTTCCTGGCCCACAGGCTCCTGGCTAGATTCCTGGACCACAGGCTGTTCAACAGGTTGCTGGCCCACAGGCTCACTAGGTTCTTGGCCCAAAGGCTCGCTAGGTTCCTGACCCAAAAGCTCACCAAAAGGCTGCTGGCTAGGTTCCTGGCCCACAGGCTGCTCTCCAACAGGTTCTTGGCCCACAGGCTGCTCTCCAACAGGTTCTTGGCCCACAGGCTCTTGGCCCATAGGCTGGCTAGGTTCCTGGCCCACAGGCTCTCGAACATGCTCACTAGGTTCTTGGCCCAAAGGCTCGCTAGGTTCCTGACCCAAAAGCTCACCAAAAGGCTGCTGGCTAGGTTCATGGCCCACAGGCTCTTGGCCCACAGGCTGCTCTCCAGCTTCGTGGCCCACAGGCTGCTCTCCAGCTTCGTGGCCCACAGGCTGCTCTCCAGCTTCGTGGCCCACAGGCTGCTCTCCAGCTTCGTGGCCCACAGGCTGCTCTCCAGCTTCGTGGCCCACAGGCTCTACGCTAGGTTCCCGGCCCACAGGCTTTATAACAAGCTCGCTAGTTTCTAGATCCAAAAGCCCGCCAAAAAACTTGCTAGGTTCCTGTCCAACAGTCTTTCCAAACGGATCCTGGCCCACAGGCTGCTCACTAGGTTCCTGGCCCACAGGCTGCGCGCCAACAGCTTCATTGCCCAAAGGCTCGCTAGGCTCCTGTCTCACAGTCTCTCCAACCGGATCCCGGCCCACAAACTGCTCGCTAGGACCCCGGCCCACAGGCTCTCCCACATGCTCACTAGGTTCCCAACCCACAGGCTGCTCGCTAGGTTCCCGGCCCACAGGCTCTCCAAGCGCTTGACCGACAGGCTCTCCACGAAGTCCTGGTCCCACAGGCTGCTCTCCAACAGGGTCGCTAGGTTCCTGGCCCACAGGCTGCTCTCCAACAAGCTCTCTGCTAGGTTCCTGGCCCACAGGCTGCGCGCCAACAGCTTCATAGCCCAAAGGCCTGCCAACAGGCTGTATAGGTTCCTGTCCAACAGTCACTCCAACCGGATCCCGGCCCACAAACTGCTCGCTAGGTTCCCGGCCCACAGGCTCTACGCTAGGTTCCCGGCCCACAGGCTCTACGCTAGGTTCCCGGCCCACAGGCTCTACGCTAGGTTCCCGGCCCACAGGCTCTACGCTAGGTTCCCGGCCCACAGGCTCTACGCTAGGTTCCCGGCCTACAGGCTTTATAACAACCTGGCTAGGTTCTACAGCATGCTTCAGGGCATTGCTGCTCACATCATGATTCCTAGAAACACAGAATTTACCATTACTCAAACTTCAGAATTATAGGTGTTTTCAAAGTGAAGAATGCAACAATAGTTACCTCAAGTAGTGGCACTCAATATCAACCATAGCTTTACTGGTCTTCAATATAGAAATCTTAGCAAGAGGTTTTGGGTCATAGACAAGAGTGAAGGTGTAGATCAGCACATCCTCAGTCATCTAGGAACAGGATCACAAATCATGCATCAGATAATAATGATAACATTCTTCAGGAAGTTAAACAACAAATGTGACATACCGTCATCTCACTGCCACAGCCATGCAGCTCTGATTCAAAGGTGAGCACAAGAGCTTCAGCATCCTCCTCAATGGCAGCACAGCCTCCTAGAGTGAGACGCTCTGGCTGGATGAGCCGGCCAATCCCCAGAAGTTCCTGCTTCACCTCCACACGGACCACACTTTGCCCACACCGAGCCACCACACCGTTGGCTGCCACCTGCTTTAGCCGCTCAAACACAGTAGAATTGCGCTCATGCTTCTCAAGCATAGGATAGAGCCAAGTCAGAGGGTTCTCAAATGTCTGCTTGGACTGGAAGATCCCAGGGTCTTCATCCTGGCTAGTTTCCTGTCCGACAGGCTCGACGCTGGGCTCCTGGCCCACAGGCTCGCTAGGTTCTTGTCCACTAGGGTTCTCTCCCACAGGCTCTTGCACTGGCTTCTGAGAGTCAAACTGGGCTGAAACTTCATCGTCACACAGAAACCCCAATCTCAGATAAAACGATCTGGAGGTCCAAGCATCACTAACAACACAGCCAAACGTCACCACCAACAGCAGCACTGCATACGCTTGCCTGAACCCCATCACTCCAAATTGACATAATATTCTTGTCAATTCTTCCACAGCGTCTGTCAAACCATTTTATAGCCACGATGTCTGATAAAGGCCCCACCCCATTCAGCAATCAGCTTGATTATTGTCCAGACCTGATTAATTATACAGGTGCTGAAGAATGTGAAGTTGATTGTCATTTACGTTCCATTGGTTGCCTTTGTGCAGACAAAATCACGCACACCTGGAGCTTATTGAGGAGGGCTCAACTTTAGAGAGTGTTCATAGAAATGTGTTATGTAGGACAGACATGCTTTTCTGTAGTGGATGTTACTCCCAGATCCTGTTGTTGATCTAACCTTGGTAGAGAAAATGAAAGATTGGTCAGAAGTCAGTGATATAGGGAAACTGGTTGACTTTGGTAGAAGTTTTTACGCATTTTTATCGCTTTTCACACATGGATCCAAGGACCCAGAAACTGGGTGCACAGCTAGCAGGTGTTTACGTTCCTGAATTTGATATGCAAATATGTAGAAGACTAACAGATGAACTGTCAGTATAATCATTTGAACTGTTGGCGATAGTAGTTTCCCTCCAGTGGGTGGAGGATGTACAACCTGTCAGAATTATAGTACGCTCAGATTCCCTGTCTATATTGAATTGTTTATCATCTGGCTAATCTAATAGGAGTGACCTACTATTGGAGGTATTAATGTTATTATGGAGAATTGAGAGACACAAACAAACATTACAATAATTCACTATGGTAATTAAATGATCATTCTTCTTCCGGTGTGCTCTGCATTGTGCATCGCATAAAGAGTGAAAAAAATAAGTCAAAATCAATACATATTAGTAAATAAGGTTATCCAAATAATAATTACATCCCTAGAGCAGTAAAATAATAAACATACATTGTACACAGTTGAAGTAGGAAGTTCTCAGTGTCTCCTGACCCCTCCTGTCTCAGCTTCCAGTATTTCGTGGGGCTAGGGTCAGTCTGTTATCTGGAGTATTTCTCCTGTCTTATCTGGTGTCCTGTGTGAATTTAAGTATGCTCTCTCTAATTTTCTCTTTCTTTCTCTCTCTCGGAGGACCTGAGCCCTAGGACCATGCCTCAGGACTACCTGGCCTGATGACTCGTTGCTGTCCCCAGTCCACCTGGCCGTTCTGCTGCTCCAGTTTCAACTGTTCTGCCTGCTGCTATGGATCCCTGACCTGTTCACCGGATGTGCTACCTGTCCCAGACCTGCTGTTTTCAACTCTCTAGAGACAGCAGGAGCGGTAGAGAGACTCTGAATGATCGACTATGAAAAGCCAACTGACATTTACTCCTGAGGTGCTGACCTGTTGCACCCTCGACAACCACTGTGATTATTATTATTTGACCATGCTGGTCATCTATGAACATGTGAACATCTTGGCCATGTTCTGTTATGATCTCCACCCGGCACAGCCAGAAGAGGACTGGCCACCCCTCATAGCCTGGATCCTCTCTAGGTTTCGTCCTAGGTTCTGGCCTTTCTAGGGAGTTTTTCCTAGCCACCGTGCTTCTACACCTGCATTGCTTGCTGTTTGGGGTTTTAGGCTGGGTTTCTGTACAGCACTTTGAGATATCAACTGATGTAAGAAGGGCTTTATAAATAAATGTGATTTGATTGGATTTATATGCACTTAGATTGGAGTCATTAAAACTCGTTTTTCAACCACTCCACAAATTTCTTGTTAACAAACTACAGTTTTGGCAAGTCAGTTAGGACATCTATTTTGTGCATGACACAAGTCATTTTTCCAACAATTGTTTAAAGACAGATTATTTCACTTATAATTCACTGCATCACAATTCAAGTGGGTCAGAAGTTTACATACACTAAGTTGACTGTGCCTTTAAACAGCTTGGACAATTCCAGAAAATGATGTCTTGGCTTTAGAAGGTTCTGATAGGCTAATTGCAAGTGCATCGGCGATGTCATACCCACAGCGTCTATTAAAACATTCCCAAACCAGAAACCGTGGATTGATGGCAGCATTCGAGCAAAACGGAAAGCGCATCTCATATGTACAGTGGGGCAAAAAAGTATTTAGTCAGCCACCAATTGTGCAAGTTCTCCCACTTAAAAAGATGAGAGAGGCCTGTAATTTTCATCATAGGTACACTTCAACTATGACAGACAAAAAAAATTCCAGAAAATCACATTGTAGGAATTTTAATGAATTTATTTGCAAATTATGGTGGAAAATAAGTATTTGGTCAATAACAAAAGTTTCTCAATACTTTGTTATATACCCTTTGTTGGCAATGACAGAGGTCAAATGTTTTCTGTAAGTCTTCACAAGGTTTTCACACACTGTTGCTGGTATTTTGGCCCATTCCTCCATGCAGATCTCCTCTAGAGCAGTGATGTTTTGGGGCTGTTGCTGGGCAACACGGACTTTCAACTCCCTCCAAAGATTTTCTATGGGGTTCAGATCTGGAGACTGGCTAGGCCACTCCAGGACCTTGAAATGCTTCTTACGAAGCCACTCCTTCGTTGCCCGGGCGGTGTGTTTGGGATCATTGTCATGCTGAAAGACCCAACCACGTTTCATCTTCAATGCCCTTGCTGATGGAAGGAGGTTTTCACTCAAAATCTCACGATACATGGCCCCATTCATTCTTTCCTTTACACGGATCAGTCGTCCTGGTCCCTTTGCAGAAAAACAGCCCCAAAGCATGATGTTTCCACCCCCATGCTTCACAGTAGGTATGGTGTTCTTTGGATGCAACTCAGCATTCTTTGTCCTCCAAACATGACGAGTTGAGTTTTTACCAAAAAGTTATATTTTGGTTTCATCTGACCATATGACATTCTCCCAATCTTCTTCTGGATCATCCAAATGCTCTCTAGCAAACTTCAGACGGGCCTGAACATGTACTGGCTTAAGCAGGGGGACACATCTGGCACTGCAGGATTTGAGTCCCTGGCGGCGTAGTGTGTTACTGATGGTAGGCTTTGTTACTTTGGTCCCAGCTCTCTGCAGGTCATTCACTAGGTCCCCCGTGTGGTTCTGGGATTTTTGCTCACCGTTCTTGTGATCATTTTGACCCCACGGGGTGAGATCTTGCGTGGAGCCCCAGATCGAGGGAGATTATCAGTGGTCTTGTATGTCTTCCATTTCCTAATAATTGCTCCCACAGTTGATTTCTTCAAACCAAGCTGCTTACCTATTGCAGATTCAGTCTTCCCAGCCTGGTGCAGGTCTACAATTTTGTTTCTGGTGTCCTTTGACAGCTCTTTGGTCTTGGCCATAGTGGAGTTTGGAGTGTGACTGTTTGAGGTTGTGGACAGGTGTCTTTTATACTGATAACAAGTTCAAACAGGTGCCATTAATACAGGTAACGAGTGGAGGACAGAGGAGCCTCTTAAATAAGAAGTTACAGGTCTGTGAGAGCCAGAAATCTTGCTTGTTTGTAGGTGACCAATTACTTATTTTCCACCATAATTTGCAAATAAATTCATTAAAAATCCTACAATGTGATTTTCTGGATTTTTTTTCTCATTTTGTCTGTCATAGTTGAAGTGTACCTATGATGAAAATTACAGGCCTCTCTCATCTTTTTAAGTGGGAGAACTTGCACAATTGGTGGCTGACTAAATACTTTTTTGCCCCACTGTATATACTGTACTCTATACCATCTACTGCATCTTGCCATCTTGATGTAATGTATCACTAGCCAGTTTAAACAATGCCACTTTTGTATGTTTACATACCACACATTACTCATCTCATATGTACATACTGTACTCTATACCATCCACTGCATCTTGCCTATGCCGTTCTATACCATCACTCATTCATATATTTTTTTATGTACATATTCTTATTAATTCCTTTACACTTGTGTGTATAAGGTAATTCTTGTGAAATTGTTAGGTTAGATTACTCGTTGGATATTACTGCATTGTCGGAACTAGAAGCACAAGCATTTCGCTACACTCGCATTAACATCTGTTAACCATGTGTATGTGACAAATAAAATGTTATTTTATTTTGATTTGACATCATTTGAGTCAATTGAAGGTGTAACTGTGGATCTATTTCAAGGCCTACCTTCAAACCCAGTGCCTCTTTGCTTGACATCATGGGAAAAAGAAAAGAAATCAGCCAAGACCTCAGAAAAAATAATTGTAGACATCCACAAGTCTGGTTTGTCCTTGGGAGCAATTTCTAAACGCATGAAGGTACCATATTCATCTGTACAAATAGTAGTTTGCAAGTATAAACACCATGGGACCACGCAGCCATCATACCGCTCAGGAAGGAGAGGCGTTCTGTCTCCTAGAGATGAATGTACTCTGGTGCAAAAAGTGCAAATCAATCCCAGAACAACAGCAAAGGACATTGTGAAGATGCTGGAGGAAAAAGGTACAAAAGCATCTATATCCACAGTAAAACGAGTCCTATATCGACACTACCTGAAAGGCCGCTCAGCAAGGAAGAAGCCACTGCTCCAAAACTGCCATAAAAAAGCCAGACTACGGTTTGCAACTGCACATGGGGACAAAGATAGTACTTTTTGGAGAAATGTCCTCTGGTCTGATGAAACAAAAAGAGAACTGTTTGGCCATAATGACCATCGTTGTGTTCGGAGGAACAAGGGGGAGGCTTGCAAGCCGAAGAACACCTTCCCAACCATGAAGCACGGGGGTGGCAGCATCATGTTGTGGGGGTGCTTTGCTGCAGGAGGGACTGGTGCACTTCACAAAATTGATGGCATCACGAGGGAGGGAAATTATGTGGATATATTGAAGCAACATCTCAAGACATCAGTTACGAAGTTAAAGCTTGGTCGCAAATTGGTCTTCCAAATGGACAATGACCCCAAGCATACTTCCAAAGTTGTGGGAAAATGGCTTAAGGACAACAAAGTTAAGGTATTGGAGTGGCCATCACAAAGCCCTGACCTCAATCCTATAGAAAATTTGTGGGCAGAACTGAAAAAGCGTGTGTGAGCAAGGAGGCCTACAAACCTGACTCAGTTACACCAGCTCTGTCAAGAGGAATGGTCCAAAATTCACCCAGCTTATTGTGGGAAGCTTGTGGAAGGCTACCCAAAACGTTTGACCCAAGTTAAACATTTTCAAGGCAATGCTACCAAATAGTAATTGAGTGTATGTAAACTTCTGCCACACTGGGAATGTGATGGAAGAAATAAATGATGAAATAAATCATTCTCTCTATTATTAGTCTGACATTTCACATTCTTAAAATAAAGTGGTAATCCTAACTGAGACAGGGAACTTTTACTAGGATTAAATGTCAGGAATTGTGAAAAACTGAGTTTAAATGTGTTTGGCTAAGGTGTATGTAAACTTCCGACTTCAACTGTATATACACAAACATATATATATATATATATATATACAGATAAAAACATAAGAAAAGCTAAAAAGATACATTAGTCATTTGAACCCAGTCTGGCACAAAGAGAACATTCATATGGGAGAGTAGCCTATACACAATCTATATACATACATGCCATTTACCACATAGAAGCTAAATATTTTTACAATTTAATTATAGGTAGCCTTTTTTCTTTTATTCCAGGCGTTATAAAAGAAAAAGGGCTAGTAGTGAGGTTCTACTGGATCCCAGCCTATTCGCTTGTGGAAGGGAATGAAATTGTAGACCAGTTAGCTAAAAGAGCTTTAAAACAAGATTTAAATGATATTAATGTTCCACTGGGTAGAGGTGAGGCCAAATGTTAGATCAGAGACATTTTGATAGATGTGTGGCAGTAGAGATGGGAATCTGAGCCCATGGGCCGGCATTTATATGCTCTCCAAAGAAAGGTTGGTAGACCAATTTTCAAAGGTCAGATTAGGAAGGAAGAGGTGATGTAACAGTAGTGTCCCGTCCTCTCAGGTCGTTGGCCTGGGGTAGGATCAGATAGGGTTCAAGTAGTGGATTAAGGTGTTTTTTTCCCAAGATCCCCCCACAGTTCCCCAATAGCTGTCCATCAACCATTCGAGACCCCTCCCACTCCCCCCCCCCCCCCCCCCCCCCCCCCCCCCCCCGGAAGACAAAAAAAAAAATATATACAATTAATTCCATTCCCCCAAGAACCCCCCAATGCACCAACAACCAAGAGAATGAACTAAAGAGACAAAAGGAAAAGACAGAGGAAAACAGCAAATAACAACGCAAAAAAAAATATTTAAAAATAATCCATTTAAAACAAAGGACATCAAGGACAACTGAAATCATAACAGCAATGCCAACTGTATATGTTTGTGTGGATGTCTGGCACTATTACATGTATGTGTGTGTTCTTGTATGTGTTTATTTGAATGAGAGTGTGTGTATATGCATGTGTACAGACACCTGCACGGCATCAGCCTCAGGCAAACCAGCATTAGTTGTAAAAACACTGTCACTTAGTGTCATTCAAATGTACTTTTATTATGTTTTATTTTGACTTTTTCCCCTTTAACTTTTGACCATCATTCTCTCTCTCACACAGCAACTCCACTCCCACTTGTCTCCAATTCCACATACCAACCCTCAGCCCATCCCATCTATCTCTGCTGGCCACCCACACCAAGATATGTTTCGACACAACACATATCTTTCAACTATGCTATGATGTTTAACGTACAATTTCAATCTATCTAATCGAATAGAATCTACAGATTGCGTATTGAAGATAAATACTTTTACTAAGAGAATTAGTATATTAGTAATTGACTGACCCGGTCTCTCCAGAGCTCTTAACAGTACTATTTCTAGGGTAAATTTTAGATCAATGCTATGCATTTTCAGCCATTCCTGAACCTGAGACCAGAAACAGGCTACCTGAGGGCAATACCAAAATAAATAATCTATTGGTTCTGTATCCTCACAACAAAATCTGCAGAGCTTCGATGATTTTATGCCCCAAATATTCAACATTTTGTTGGTGACAAGAATTCTATATAATAATTTTAGCTGAAAAGCACGAAGTCTTGAATCTTGCATTGTTTTATATATTAACTCATACCGTACCATGGAATCGGTACATCAAAAATCTCTTCCCAACTATTTTGCAATCTGTATGGCACAGTTGTCAACATCCTGGTCCTCAAATGAAACTGGTATACTTTCCTAGGGTTCAAGTAGTGGATTAAGGTGATGGGTTTTAATGAGTATAGGGTTAGTTGGTAGCGTAATAAAAAAGATGTATCTGTGTGTCACCCTCAAAATTGTCTGAATTAATCTGATGAATCAAGAAATCTGTAATTTGGATGTTTTTACCAAGGAAGTCTTAGCTAGATGTAAAATTGTGTGACTAAGGTGTTTGGTGCAGTTTTTCTCAAGTACAAAAATGTGCCTGAAAACTAGTAGTGCACTGCAGACAGATTCTAGTCAGCTGCTGCAGTGCAGGACAGATTTCTGAGAACATGTCTACAACTTCATCAGCAAGCTGTCAAACTATCAGAAATAAAGCACAAACTACATACAGTTTATTAGTGCCCAAAATCACTAGCTAGCTAAGTTCCATCTCTGTGTTTGTCAATGAAGCTTGCTAACAGCTAGCAGGCACATTGAGCAAATAAAAAGAAATCTGATTGTATGTGTCACATGCTTCGTAGACAACTAACAGTGAAACTCTTACTTAATGGTGTTGGAGTCATGCAGGAGTGGACTAAGCACGCACCCTTGAGGTGCCCCCGTGTTGACGGTCAGCGTGGCGGATGTGTTGCCTACCCTCACCACCTGGGGGCAACCCATCAAGAAGTCCGGGATCCAGTTGCAGAGGGAGGTGTTCAGTCCCAGGGCAGGCAGGCCACGTTAGCTAAATAAACGTATCAAGTCACTGGCTAGTGGCAAAGTGTTTCAGTGCCATTTTGTGCTTACAACTTTCTATTACCAGAGATCAGAGGTGGAAAAGTACTCAATTGTCATACTTGAGTAAAAGTACAATGTAAAAGCTACACATCAAATTCCTCATCTTTAGCAAAACAGATGGCTGTCAAAAGGAATAATGAAATTGTGCCATGGGCACACTCCAACATAATTTATGAAGGAAGCATTTGTTAAGTGGGTCCACCAGATCCGAGGCAGTAGGGAAGACAAGGGACCTTCTCTTGATAAGTGAGTGAATTGGACCTTGTTCCTTTACTGCTAAGCATTCAAATTCTAACTAGTACTTTTGGGTGTCAGGGAAAATATATGGAGTAAAAAGTACATCATTTTCTTTAGGAATGTAGTGAAGTTAAAGTAGTGAAAAATATAAATAGTAAATACAAAGTACAGATACTCCAACAAAAACAACTGAAGTACTTCACACCACTGCCAGAGATATGTAATGAGATGGTCTTGTCTCCGCCCTAACAAAGGGGATCGTTGCTAACAAATTCACAACTGGGAGCGGTCAAGCTTCACCTATTCCTCTTTTTGGATTGATGGATACATACCCTTATTTGAACTTGCTTTGAATATTCAATGAGGGGTGTTGTCAACCTCCTGAATTCTAAGGCAAAGGTACTTCAAATTGAGAAGTGAAAACCAACTCCAACTTCTTGCCAAAGTCGGTCATACACTGACAATGTCAGGTGTGTAAATTTGACACATTTTTCTTCAGATGAAGTTGCACTTTGGTTCTTGATAACTGACTGTCAGTTATCTAGCTTATTTTCCCCAATGCACAATAATTTCCTACTAACAATATGGGTTCGGGGGGGGGGGGGGGGGGGGTCTTGGATGGTTAGGGGTGGCCTGGCCCAAACATCACTGGTTCGGATCCGAGTCAGCTGGGTGGGGGAATCTGTTGTTGTGCCCTTGATCCTGACTGCTCCTGTGGGTCGCTCTGGATGGGAGCGTCTGTTAAATGACTAGAAAGTAATGTAAACGTTGAGCAGCTTCACTGCACTTTAAAATACAGGTCCGTACAGGTATGCCACATTTTTAGCTGGCTACCAGTAACAACCTTAGCTCAGAAAGTTCATCCAGCGGTTGAAGACAATTGTTGACAGACCTCATGAAAATGCATAGGCCGTAGTACATTTTACACTAGAATCAACGTTCGACTTAAATTGATGCAACACAGGCCTTTTCTCAGCACTACGCATCATGCCTCTTGTCCACTCCATGATCTTCTGTTACAGCTGCAATGGTTCTGAGGTCAGTTTAGACATTAATGCCTCCTGCCTAAACTGACATGACTTGCCCTCACAAACATCACTCAAGTCAAGCGCACATGAATCCAGACACTTTAAATGTTTATTTTCAAAAAAAATCAACTCAATTGACAAATCACTCCTGGAAATTGATGGGGCCCAAGGGAACAATTCAGTAGCAATGTTACAAACCTGAGAAATGTAGCTCATGAAAGTTCTGGGAATGAAAGTGATCAGCTACACATTCCTGAATTTTACATTCCAAATAAATCATGTCAGATGTGAACTTTGTAATGTAATAGGTTTATTCTCCTCAACAGTTTTAAAAAAAAAGGCAACATTCTTGTAATATTACTCTTGGACCATGATAGGGCCCATGGTAGCTTCACCTTCCTTCTGCACATCTGAGGAGAGTAGAGAACAGTGATAGGATTTTTTAAAAACTGATGATAAAGCGCTGGCTTTGATTGACACTTACCTGAATCACTGTCCAGATCTCTAGCCTTGCTTGCAACACAGCTGGAGTCACAGCAGCCACAAACCTGGTCATCCCCACCTGCAGCCTTCCAGCTACAGATAAATATGAAGGTTAGTTTATATAGCAGCATGTCATAAAGCTAATATACCCACAACTCAGTTTATACATACCCATCTGTGAAAGAGCAGGCCTTGTTCTCAGCATCAATGGGGGACGAGGCTGCAGTTGCTTTCAGATGACATGTTATGTAGAGCTGTTGGGAATCATTCTGTGTTTGGAACCTGAAGGACTCCAGCTGAAACTGGATCTTGTCATCCTGGGATCTGGACAGGAACTGGGAGCTGGAGCCGGTCAACTTGGCATCAACCAGACACCTGAGGAGACCAAGGGTCAACGTTAGACTTCAGGGGTTACATTTAAGGTAATATAAGAGGAGTCAAACTGACAACTAAACTCACCCATGGTCCTCAATGAAAGAATATCTAGGGACAGTGTGAACATCAGGCGCCAAGGTGGCGACACAGCGGTCCACAAAGACACGGAGGGGAACGTGGTGGTACGGCATGACCGAGGCTTCCATGTTGATGATGTCACCTAGACGGTAATGGTTGGAGGGCCTCTCAAACTGCCAGTCAGCTGGAAAGACGAGTGGCATGTCAGTGGGGGTTTACACAAAGGAAGAGGCTTCCAGTCAGGTTTACCTACCAGTCATTAACCTCAGGGAGAAGTAGAGGAGTTCCTCTGCCACCATGTTGGAAGTGTAGGGGATCCAGGTCGGCTTCAGGTATTTGCTGCTCACATCGTGATTCCTAGAAACAAACATGGAATATGGCATTACTCAAACCTCAGAATGATATGGGTTGTCAAAGTGAAGAACGCAACAATAGTTACCTCAAGTAGTGGCACTCAATATCAACCATAGCTGCACTGGTCTTCAATATAGCAGTGTTAGGAACAGGTTTTGGCTCATAGACAAGAGTGAAGGTGTAGATCAGCACATCCTCAGTCATCTAGGAACAGGATCACAAATGATGTAGCACAAGAATAATGATTCACAGTCAGGAAGTTACACAACAAATGTGACATACCGTCAGCTCACTGCCACATCCATGCAGCTCTGATTCAAAGATGAGCACATGAGCTTCAGCATCCTCCTCAGTGGCAGCACAACCTCCTAGAGTGATACGCTCTGGCTGGATGAGCCGGCCAATCCCCAGCAGGTCCTGGTTCACCTGCACATGGACCACACTCTCCCCACACTGAGCCGACACACTGTTGGCCGCCACCTGCTTCAGCCGCTCAGACACAGTAGGCTTGTGCTCAGGCTTTGCAACTTTAGGATAGCGCCAAGTCAAAGGGTTCTCAGAAGTCGGCTTGGACTGGGAGCTCTCAGGGTCTTCATCCTGGCTAGGTTTCTGGCCCAAAGGCACACCAACAGGTTCCTGGCCCACAGACTCTCCTCTAGGTTGCTGGACCACAGGCTCTTGGCCCACAGGCCGCTCGCTAGGTTCCTGGCCCACAGGCCGCTCTCCAGGATCATCACCCAAAGGCTCTCCAGGATCTTGACCCACAGGCTCGCCGCAAGGATCCTGGCCCACAGGCTGCTCTCCAAACGGTTCCTGGGCCACAGGCTCACTAGGTTCTTGGCCCACAGGGTCACCAACATGCTCGCTAAGTTTATTACCCAAAATCTCACTTGGTTCCTGGCCCAGAGGCTGCTCACCAAAAGGTTTATGGGCCACAGGCTGCTCTCCAACAGGTTCCAAAGCCACAGGCTGCTCACTAGGTTCCTGGCCCACAGGCTGCTCGCTAGGTTCCTGGCCCACAGGCTGCTCGCTAGGTTCCTGGCCCACAGGCTGCTCGCTAGGTTCCTGGCCCACAGGCTGCTCACTAGGTTCCTGGCCCACAGGCTCTTGGCCCACAGGCTGGCTAGGTTCCTGGCCCACAGGCTGCTCTCCAACAAGTTCCTGGCCCACAGGCTGCTCTCCAACAAGTTCCTTGGCCACAGGCTCACTAGGTTCTTGTCCCACAGGGTCACCAACATGCTCGCTAAGTTTATTACCCAAAATCTCACTTGGTTCCTGGCCCACAGGCTGCTCGCCAAAAGGTTCATGGGCCACAGCCTGCTCGCCAAAAGGTTCATGGGCCACAGGCTGCTCACTAGGTTCCTGGCCCACAGGCTGCTCACTAGGTTCCTGGCCCACAGGCTGCTCACTAGGTTCCTGGCCCACAGGCTGCTCACTAGGTTCCTGGCCCACAGGCTGCTCACTAGGTTCCTGGCCCACAGGCTGCTCACTAGGTTCCTGGCCCACAGGCTGCTGGCTAGGTTCCTGGCCAACAGGCTGGCTAGGTTCCTGGCCAACAGGCTGCTCACTTGGTTCTTGGCCCACAGGCTCTTGGCCCACAGGCTGGCTAGGTTCCTGGCCCACAGGCTGCTCGCTAGGTGCCTGGCCCACAGGCTGCTCACTAGGTTCCTGGCCCACAGGCTGCTGGCTAGGTTCCTGGCCAACAGGCTGGCTAGGTTCCTGGCCAACAGGCTGCTCACTTGGTTCTTGGCCCACAGGCTCTTGGCCCACAGGCTGGCTAGGTTCCTGGCCCACAGGCTGCTCGCTAGGTGCCTGGCCCACAGGCTTTCCAACATACTCGCTAAGCTCATTACCCAAAATCTCACTTGGTTCCTGACCCACAGGCTCACTAGGTTCTTGGCCCACAGGGTCATGGCCCACAGGCTGCTCTCCAGGATCATCACCCAAAGGCTCTCCAGGATCTTGACCCACAGGCTCGCCGCTAGGATCCTGGCCCACAGGCTGCTCTCCAACCGGTTCCTGGGCCACAGGCTGCTCGCCAACAGGTTCCTGGGCCACAGCCTGCTCTCCAACCGGTTCCTTGGCCACAGGCTCACTAGGTTCTTGTCCCACAGGGTCACCAACATGCTCGCTAGGTTCCTGGCCAACAGGCTGCTCACTTGGTTCTTGGCCCACAGGCTCTTGGCCCACAGGCTGGCTAGGTTCCTGGCCCACAGGCTGCTCGCTAGGTGCCTGGCCCACAGGCTTTCCAACATACTCGCTAAGCTCATTACCCAAAATCTCACTTGGTTCCTGACCCACAGGCTCACTAGGTTCTTGGCCCACAGGGTCATGGCCCACAGGCTGCTCTCCAGGATCATCACCCAAAGGCTCTCCAGGATCTTGACCCACAGGCTCGCCGCTAGGATCCTGGCCCACAGGCTGCTCTCCAACCGGTTCCTGGGCCACAGGCTGCTCGCCAACAGGTTCCTGGGCCACAGCCTGCTCTCCAACCGGTTCCTTGGCCACAGGCTCACTAGGTTCTTGTCCCACAGGGTCACCAACATGCTCGCTAAGTTCAATACCCAAAATCTCACTTCGTTCCTGGCCCACAGGCTGCTCTCCAACAGGTTCCTGGCCCACAGCCTGCTCTCCAACAGGTTCCTGGCCCACAGCCTGCTCTCCAACCGGTTCCTGGGCCACAGGCTCACTAGGTTCTTGGCCCACAGGCTCACCAACATGCTCGCTAAGTTCATTACCCAAAATCTCACTTCGTTCCTGGCCCACAGGCTGCTCGCCAACAGGTTCATGGGCCACAGGCTGCTCGCCAACAGGTTCATGGGCCACAGGCTGCTCACTAGGTTCCCGGCCCACAGGCTGCTCACTAGGTTCCCGGCCCACAGGCTGCTCACTAGGTTCCCGGCCCACAGGCTGCTCACTAGGTTCCCGGCCCACAGGCTGCTCACTAGGTTCCCGGCCCACAGGCTGCTCACTAGGTTCCCGGCCCACAGGCTGCTCTCCAACAGCTTCATGGCCCAAAGGCCCACCAACAGGCTCGCTAGGTTCCTGTCCAACAGTCTTTCCAACCGGATCCCGGCCCACAAGCTGCTCACTAGGTTCCCGGCCCACAGGCTCTACGCTAGGTTCCCGGCCAACAGGCTCTACCACATGCTCGCTAGGTTCCCGGCCCACAGGCTTTATAACAACCTGGCTAAATTCTTGGCCCACAGGCTTGCTAGGTTCTACAGCATACTTCAGGGCATTGCTGCTCACATCATGAATCATATGAAAATGAAATATACCATTACTCAAACCTTATAGGTGTTGTCAAAGTGAAGAATGCAACAATAGTTACCTCAAGTAGTGGCACTCAATATCAACCATAGCTTTACTGGTCTTCAATATAGAAATCTTAGCAAGAGGTTTTGGGTCATAGACAAGAGTGAAGGTGTAGATCAGCACATCCTCAGTCATCTAGGAACAGGATCACAAATGATGTAGCACAAGAATAATGATTCACAGTCAGGAAGTTACACAACAAATGTGACATACCGTCAGCTCACTGCCACATCCATGCAGCTCTGATTCAAAGATGAGCACATGAGCTTCAGCATCCTCCTCAGTGGCAGCACAACCTCCTAGAGTGATACGCTCTGGCTGGATGAGCCGGCCAATCCCCAGCAGGTCCTGGTTCACCTGCACATGGACCACACTCTCCCCACACTGAGCCGACACACTGTTGGCCGCCACCTGCTTCAGCCGCTCAGACACAGTAGGCTTGTGCTCAGGCTTTGCAACTTTAGGATAGCGCCAAGTCAAAGGGTTCTCAGAAGTCGGCTTGGACTGGGAGCTCTCAGGGTCTTCATCCTGGCTAGGTTTCTGGCCCAAAGGCACACCAACAGGTTCCTGGCCCACAGACTCTCCTCTAGGTTGCTGGACCACAGGCTCTTGGCCCACAGGCCGCTCGCTAGGTTCCTGGCCCACAGGCCGCTCTCCAGGATCATCACCCAAAGGCTCTCCAGGATCTTGACCCACAGGCTCGCCGCAAGGATCCTGGCCCACAGGCTGCTCTCCAAACGGTTCCTGGGCCACAGGCTCACTAGGTTCTTGGCCCACAGGGTCACCAACATGCTCGCTAAGTTTATTACCCAAAATCTCACTTGGTTCCTGGCCCAGAGGCTGCTCACCAAAAGGTTTATGGGCCACAGGCTGCTCTCCAACAGGTTCCAAAGCCACAGGCTGCTCACTAGGTTCCTGGCCCACAGGCTGCTCGCTAGGTTCCTGGCCCACAGGCTGCTCACTAGGTTCCTGGCCCACAGGCTGCTCACTAGGTTCCTGGCCCACAGGCTCTTGGCCCACAGGCTGGCTAGGTTCCTGGCCCACAGGCTGCTCTCCAACAAGTTCCTGGCCCACAGGCTGCTCTCCAACAAATTCCTTGGCCACAGGCTCACTAGGTTCTTGTCCCACAGGGTCACCAACATGCTCGCTAAGTTTATTACCCAAAATCTCACTTGGTTCCTGGCCCACAGGCTGCTCGCCAAAAGGTTCATGGGCCACAGCCTGCTCGCCAAAAGGTTCATGGGCCACAGGCTGCTCACTAGGTTCCTGGCCCACAGGCTGCTCACTAGGTTCCTGGCCCACAGGCTGCTCACTAGGTTCCTGGCCCACAGGCTGCTCACTAGGTTCCTGGCCCACAGGCTGCTCGCTAGGTTCCTGGCCCACAGGCTGCTGGCTAGGTTCCTGGCCAACAGGCTGGCTAGGTTCCTGGCCAACAGGCTGCTCACTTGGTTCTTGGCCCACAGGCTCTTGGCCCACAGGCTGGCTAGGTTCCTGGCCCACAGGCTGCTCGCTAGGTGCCTGGCCCACAGGCTGCTCACTAGGTTCCTGGCCCACAGGCTGCTCACTAGGTTCCTGGCCCACAGGCTGCTCACTAGGTTCCTGGCCCACAGGCTGCTGGCTAGGTTCCTGGCCAACAGGCTGGCTAGGTTCCTGGCCAACAGGCTGCTCACTTGGTTCTTGGCCCACAGGCTCTTGGCCCACAGGCTGGCTAGGTTCCTGGCCCACAGGCTGCTCGCTAGGTGCCTGGCCCACAGGCTTTCCAACATACTCGCTAAGCTCATTACCCAAAATCTCACTTGGTTCCTGACCCACAGGCTCACTAGGTTCTTGGCCCACAGGGTCATGGCCCACAGGCTGCTCTCCAGGATCATCACCCAAAGGCTCTCCAGGATCTTGACCCACAGGCTCGCCGCTAGGATCCTGGCCCACAGGCTGCTCTCCAACCGGTTCCTGGGCCACAGGCTGCTCGCCAACAGGTTCCTGGGCCACAGCCTGCTCTCCAACCGGTTCCTTGGCCACAGGCTCACTAGGTTCTTGTCCCACAGGGTCACCAACATGCTCGCTAGGTTCCTGGCCAACAGGCTGCTCACTTGGTTCTTGGCCCACAGGCTCTTGGCCCACAGGCTGGCTAGGTTCCTGGCCCACAGGCTGCTCGCTAGGTGCCTGGCCCACAGGCTTTCCAACATACTCGCTAAGCTCATTACCCAAAATCTCACTTGGTTCCTGACCCACAGGCTCACTAGGTTCTTGGCCCACAGGGTCATGGCCCACAGGCTGCTCTCCAGGATCATCACCCAAAGGCTCTCCAGGATCTTGACCCACAGGCTCGCCGCTAGGATCCTGGCCCACAGGCTGCTCTCCAACCGGTTCCTGGGCCACAGGCTGCTCGCCAACAGGTTCCTGGGCCACAGCCTGCTCTCCAACCGGTTCCTTGGCCACAGGCTCACTAGGTTCTTGTCCCACAGGGTCACCAACATGCTCGCTAAGTTCAATACCCAAAATCTCACTTCGTTCCTGGCCCACAGGCTGCTCTCCAACAGGTTCCTGGCCCACAGCCTGCTCTCCAACAGGTTCCTGGCCCACAGCCTGCTCTCCAACAGGTTCCTGGCCCACAGCCTGCTCTCCAACAGGTTCCTGGCCCACAGCCTGCTCTCCAACAGGTTCCTGGCCCACAGGCTGCTCTCCAACAGGTTCCTGGCCAACAGGCTGCTCTCCAACCGGTTCCTGGGCCACAGGCTGCTCTCCAACCGGTTCCTGGGCCACAGGCTCACTAGGTTCTTGGCCCACAGGCTCACCAACATGCTCGCTAAGTTCATTACCCAAAATCTCACTTCGTTCCTGGCCCACAGGCTGCTCGCCAACAGGTTCATGGGCCACAGGCTGCTCGCCAACAGGTTCATGGGCCACAGGCTGCTCACTAGGTTCCCGGCCCACAGGCTGCTCACTAGGTTCCCGGCCCACAGGCTGCTCACTAGGTTCCCGGCCCACAGGCTGCTCACTAGGTTCCCGGCCCACAGGCTGCTCACTAGGTTCCCGGCCCACAGGCTGCTCACTAGGTTCCCGGCCCACAGGCTGCTCTCCAACAGCTTCATGGCCCAAAGGCCCACCAACAGGCTCGCTAGGTTCCTGTCCAACAGTCTTTCCAACCGGATCCCGGCCCACAAGCTGCTCACTAGGTTCCCGGCCCACAGGCTCTACGCTAGGTTCCCGGCCAACAGGCTCTACCACATGCTCGCTAGGTTCCCGGCCCACAGGCTTTATAACAACCTGGCTAAATTCTTGGCCCACAGGCTTGCTAGGTTCTACAGCATACTTCAGGGCATTGCTGCTCACATCATGAATCATATGAAAATGAAATATACCATTACTCAAACCTTATAGGTGTTGTCAAAGTGAAGAATGCAACAATAGTTACCTCAAGTAGTGGCACTCAATATCAACCATAGCTTTACTGGTCTTCAATATAGAAATCTTAGCAAGAGGTTTTGGGTCATAGACAAGAGTGAAGGTGTAGATCAGCACATCCTCAGTCATCTAGGAACAGGATCACAAATCATGCATCAGATAATAATGATAACATTCTTCAGGAAGTTAAACAACAAATGTGACATACCGTCATCTCACTGCCACAGCCATGCAGCTCTGATTCAAAGGTGAGCACAGGAGCTTCAGCATCCTCCTCAATGGCAGCACAGCCTCCTAGTGTGAGACTCTCTGGCTGGATGAGCCGGCCAATCCCCAGAAGTTCCTGCTTCACCTCCACACG
Organism: Salvelinus namaycush; assembly: GCF_016432855.1. NCBI lineage: Eukaryota > Metazoa > Chordata > Actinopteri > Salmoniformes > Salmonidae > Salvelinus > Salvelinus namaycush. The sequence continues at coordinate 31,450,360 of NC_052317.1, read as the reverse complement.
GACCACACTTTGCCCACACCGAGCCACCACACCGTTGGCTGCCACCTGCTTTAGCCGCTCAAACACTGTAGAATTGCGCTCATGCTTCTCAAGCGTAGGATAGAGCCAAGTCAGAGGGTTCTCAAATGTCTGCTTGGACTGTAAGTTCTCAGGGTCTTCATCCTGGCTAGTTTCCTGTCCCACGGGCTCGACGCTGGGCTCCTGCCCCACAGGCTTGCTAGGTTCTTGTCCCACAGGGTCACCAGGGTCCTCTCCCACAGGCTCTTCTTGCACTGGCTTCTGAGAGTCAAACTGGGCTGAAACTTCATCGTCATGCAGAAACCCCAATCTCGGATATAACCACCTGGAGTCCAAAGCATCACTTACACAGCCAACAGCCACGACCAACAGCAGCACTGCAGACGCTTGCCTGAACCCCATCACTCCAAATTGACATAATATTCTTGTCAATTCTTCCACAGCGTCTGTCAAACCATTTTATAGCCACGATGTCTGACAAAGGCCCCACCCCATTCAGCAATCAGCTTGATTATTGTCCAGACCTGATTAATTATACAGGTGCTGAAGAATGTGAAGTTGATTGTCATTTACGTTCCATTGGTTGCCTTTGTGCAGACAAAATCACGCACACCTGGAGCTTATTGAGGAGGGCTCAACTTTAGAGAGTGTTCATAGAAATGTGTTATGTAGGACAGACATGCTTTTCTGTAGTGGATGTTACTCCCAGATCCTGTTGTTGATCTAACCTTGGTAGAGAAAATGAAAGATTGGTCAGAAGTCAGTGATATAGGGAAACTGGTTGACTTTGGTAGAAGTTTTTATGCATTTTTATCGCTTTTCACAAATGGTTCCAAGGACCCAGAAACTGGGTGCACAGCTAGCAGGTGTTTACGTTCCTGAATTTGATGTGCAGATATGTAGAAGACTAACAGATGAACTGTCAGTATAATCATTTGAACTGTTGGCGATAGTAGTTTCCCTCCAGTGGGTGGAGGACGTACAACCTGTCAGAATTATAGTACGCTCAGATTCCCTGTCTATATTGAATTGTTTATCATCTGGCTAATCTAATAGGAGTGACCTACTATTGGAGGTATTAATGTTATTATGGAGAATTGAGAGACAGGGCGTGTTGAATGAATGAATGAAATGTATTTCCATATCAAATCGTCAATTGGAAACCCAGCCCTTATGCTTATGGGATTAATTGACACAAACAAACATTACAATATTTCACTATGGTAATTAAATTATCATTCTTCTTCTGGTGTTCCCTGCATTGTGCATCGCATAAAGAGTGAAAAAAAATAGTAAAGAATGTGAAATGTCAGAATAATCGGAGAGAGAATGATCTAGTTCAGCTTTTAGTCCTTTCATCACATTCCCAGTGGGTCAGAAGTTTACATACACTCAGTATTTGGTAGCATTGCCTTTAAATTGTTTAACTTGGGTCATATGTTTTGGGTAGCCTTCCACAAGCTTCCCACAATAAGTAGAGTGAATTTTGGACCATTCCTCTTGACAGAGCTGGTGTAACTGAGTCAGGTTTGTAGGCCTCTTTGCTCGCACACGCTTTTTCAGTTCTGCCCACAAATTTCTATAGGATTGTGGTCAGGGCTTTGTGATGGCCACTCCAATACCTTGACTTTGTTGTCCTTAAGCCATTTTGCCACAACTTTGGAAGTATGCTTGAGGTCATTGTCCATTTGGAAGACCCATTTGCGACCAAGCTTTAACTTCCTGACTGATGTCTTGAGATGTTGCTTCAATATATCCACATAATTTTCCTGCCTCGTGATGCCATCTATTTTGTGAAGTGCACCAGTTTTTCCTGCAGCAAAGCACTCCCACAACATGGTGCTGCCACCCTCGTGCTTGGGATGGTGTTCTTCAGCTTGCAAGCATCCCCCTTGTTCCTCCAAACATAACAATGGTCATTATGGCCAAACAGATAAATAGATCTATTTTTGTTTCATCAGACCAGAGGACATTTCTCCAAAAAGTACGATCTTTGTCCCCATGTGCAGTTGCAAACCGTAGTCTGGTTTTTTATGGCGGTTTTGGAGCAGTGGCTTCTTCCTTGCTGAGCGGCCTTTCAGGTTGTGTCGATATAGGACTCGTTTTACTGTGGATATAGATACTTTTGTACCGGTTTGCTCCAGCATCTTCACAGGGTCCTTTGCTGTTGTTCTGGGATTTGCACTTTTCGCACCTAAGTACGTTCATCTCTAGGCGACAGAGCGCGTCTCCTTCCTGAGCGGTATGACGGCTGCGTGGTCCCATAGTGTTTATACGTGTATACTATTGTTTGTACAGATGAACGTGGTACCTTCAGGCGTTTGGAAATAGCTTCTAAGGATGAACCAGACTTGTGGAGGTCTATAATTGTTTTTCTGAGGTCGGCTGATTTCTTTTGATTTTCTCTCATGATGTCAAGCAAAGATGCACTGAGTTTGAAGGTAGGCCTTGAAATACATCCACAGGTAAACCTCCAATTGACTCAAATTATGTAAATTAGCCTATCCGGCTTCTGAAGCCATGACAATCATTTTCTGGAATTTTCCAAGCTGTTTAAAGGCACAGTCAACTTAGTGTATGTAAACTTCTGACCCACTGGAATTGTGATACAGTGAATTATAAGTGGAATAATCTGTCTGTAAACAATTGTTGGAAAAATTACTTGTGTCATGCAGAAAGTAGATGTCCTATCCGACTTGCCAAAACTATAGTTTGTTAACAAGACATTTGTGGATTGGTTGAAAAACGGGTTTTAATGACTCCAACCTAAGTGTATGTAAACTTCCGACTTCAACTGTATACAGTGTGTATGTATATTATTTTACTGCTCTAATTATTGTTTGGATAACCTTATTTACTATAAAGTGGTGATCCTAACTGACCTTAGCCAGGGGATTTTTACTAGGATTAAATGTCAGGAGTTGTGAAAAACTGAGTTTAAATGTATTTGGCTAAGGTGTATGTAATCACAACTTCAACTGTATATACACAAATATATATATATACAGATAAATACATAAGAAAAGCTAAAAAGATACATTAGTCATTTGAACCCAGTCTGGCACAAAGAGAACATTCATATGGGAGAGTAGCCTATACACAATCTATATACATACATGCCATTTACCACATAGAAGCTAAATATTTTTACAATTTAATTATAGGTAGCCTTTTTTCTTTTATTCCAGGCGTTATAAAAGAAAAAGGGCTAGTAGTGAGGTTCTACTGGATCCCAGCCTATTCGCTTGTGGAAGGGAATGAAATTGTAGACCAGTTAGCTAAAAGAGCTTTAAAACAAGATATAATTCATATTAATGTTCCACTGGGTAGAGGTGAGGCCAAATGTTAGATCAGAGACATGTTGATAGATGTGTGGCAGTAGAGATGGGAATCTGAGCCCATGGGCCGGTATTTATATGCTCTCCAAAGAAAGGTTGGTAGACCAATATTCAAAGGTCAGATTAGGAAGGAAGAGGTGTGGATTCTGTGTGGATTCTGTGTTTGGAGAGTAAGTTCAATTAATCCAAAAAGTAGGTGTTGTTATATTGTTGTAAGTTTGTTTAAGAGAGGGAAAGACTGAAGTGTAGGATCATTGAGGTTGGATGGGGGGGTTGGAAGGGATTTTGGGGAAGGGGGAGGGTAGAAGTTAGAAGTTAGTAGGGCTCTTTTTAATATTCTCAGAAGTACTGAGTTCGGTAGGAGGATTTAGAAATGAGGAGCTAATGTTGTAAATAGTGATTGACCAAACACTCCAGCACAGTGGGTGGCGGCATGCACCTTTTTTAACATGCGTTTGCGGACTGCCAAAATATCATAGAGGAAGAAGAAGAAGAAGAATACTTTTCTATAATGGTGTGAGCTCTATATCACAGGAGGTTAGTGGCACATTAATTGGGGAGGACGGGATAGTGGTAATGGCTGGAGAAGAATGAGTGGAATGTTATCAAATACATCAAACACATGGTTTGATGCCATTCCATTCGCACTGTTCAAGCCATTATTATGAGCTTGAATATTATTATCCTCCCCTCAGCAGCCTCCACTGCTCTATAAACTGCATTGCTATAGGATCACACAGGTGCTCACGATAATAAAGTTGACTGTAATTTAACCACACACCTTGTGTTGCGTCATGGGGCGGGAATATATGCTTGAGTAAGGTTGGCTTTTTAGCGTTCATAGCAATGGTTATCAACTGTACCACAGAAATGGAATGTAAATCACAGAAAATAGATGTGGCAGCAGCAGAGAAGAACTTAGGGGTACAACATTTGACTTCAGAAGAGTTACAGCATGTGTTGAGTGATAGTGTCCCGTCCTCTCAGGTCGTTGGCGTGGGGTAGGATCAGATAGGGTTCAAGTAGTGGATTAAGGTGATGGGTTTTAATGAGTATAGGGTTAGTTGGTGGGTAATAAAAAATATGTGTCTGTGTGTCACCCTCAAAATTGTCTGAATAAATCTGATGAATCAAGAAATCTGTAATTTGGATGTTTTTACCAAGGAAGTCTTAGCTAGGTGTAAAATTGTGTGACTAAGGTGTTTGGTGCAGTTTTTCTCAAGTACAAAAATGTGCCTGAAAACTAGTAGTGCACTGCAGACATATTCTAGTCAGCTGCTGCAGTGCAGGACAGATTTCTGAGAACATGTCTACAACTTCATCAGCAAGCTGTCAAACTATCAGAAATAAAGCACAAACTACATACAGTTTATCAGTGCCCAAAATCACTAGCTAGCTAAGTTCCATCCCTGTGTTTGTCAATGAAGCTTGCTAACAGCTAGCAGGCACATTGAGCAAATAAAAAGAAATCTGATTGTATGTGTCACATGCTTCATAGACAACTAACAGTGAAACTCTTACTTACGGGTCCATTTCCAGCAATGCAGAGTTAAAGATAACATAAGAAAATTGAAATAGTGACACAAGGAATAAATACAGTGAATAACAAATAAAAATAAAGAGTAAAAATAACATGGCTACCTACAGGGAGTACCAGTACAGAGTCGATGTGCAGGGGTACAAGGTAATTGAGGTAGCTATGTGCTGTACATAGAGGTATAGTAACTAGGCAACAGTATAAATAAGACAGTAGCAGCAGTGTGTGTGTGTGGCGTCAGTATGCATGTGTGTGCGTGTTATGTGTGTGTGGGTGTGTTTGTGTGTGTGTTGGGGTGTTAGTGAAAGTATGTGTGAGTGTGTGGGTAGAGTCCAGTGTGTGTGCACAGAGTCAGTGCAAGTGGGTTAGTGCAATAAAGGGTCAATGCAGGTAGTCTGTGTAGCCATTTCATTAGCTATTTAGCAGTCTTGTTTATGGCTTGGAGGTAGAAGCCCTTCAGGGTCCTGTTGGTTCCAGACTTGGTGCATTGTTACCACTTGCCATGCAGTAGCAGAGAGAACAGTCTGTGGCTGGAATCTTTGACAATTTTGGCCTTTGACACCGCCTAGTATAGAGGTTCTGGATGGCAGGGAGCTCGGCCCCAGTGATGTACTTGGCCATTTGCACTACCCTTTATAGCGCCTTGCGGTCTGATGCCAAGCAGTTGCCATACCAAGCGGTGATGCAGCCAGCCCAGATGCTCTCGATGGTGCAGCTGTTGAACTTTTTGAGGATTTGAGGGCCCATGCCAAATCTTTTCAGCCTCCTGAGTGGGAAGAGGCAATGTCGTGCCCTCTACACGACTGCGTTGGTGTGTTTTGACCATGATAGATCCTTAGTGATGTGGACACCGAGGAACTTGAAGCACTAGACCAATTCCACTACAGCCCCGTCGATGTGAATGGGGGCGTGCTCGGCCTTCTGTTTCTTGTAGTCCACAATCCGCTCCATTGTTTTACTGACTTTGAGGGAGAGTTGTTGTCCTGGCACCACACTGCCAGGTCTCTGACCTCCTCCCTATAGACTGTCTCATCGTCGTTAGTTATCAGGCCTACCACTGTCATGTCGTCGGCAAATTTAAAGATGGCGTTGGAGTCGTGAGCGGCCATGCAGTCGTGGGTGAACAGGAAGTGCAGGAGGGGACTAAGCACGCACCCTTGAGGGGCCCCCGTGGCTGAGGGTCACCATGGCGGATGTGTTGTTGTCTACCCTCACCACCTGGGGGCGGCCTGTCAGGAAGTCCAGTATCCAGTTGCAGAGGGAGGTGTTCAGTCCCAGGGCAGGCCGGCCACGTTAGCTAAATAAACGTATCAAGTCACTGGCTAGTGGCAAAGTGTTTCGGTGCCATTTTGTGCTTACAACTTTCTCACTATCTATTACCAGAGATACTCTATATAATGACGAGATGGTCTTGTCTCCACCCTAACAATGGGGATCGTTGCCCACAAATTCGGAATGGGGAGCTGTCAAGCTTCACCTATTCCTCTTTTTGGATTGGTGGATACATATCCTTATTTGAACTTGCTTTGAATATTCAATGAGGGGTGTTGAATATTGGACGAGCGGTGTTGTCGTCAACCACCGAATTCTAAGGCGAAGGTATTTCAAATTCATTGAGAAAAGAAGTGAGAACCAACTGCAACTTCTTGGAAAGGTAAGTCAGTCGTTCATTTAGCGGTCATGCAAAGTCAGCTACATATAGGTTGTAATTTTTCCCTTATCAAATTTTTTAAATTCAAATTAAGTTGCTATTGTCTCTTGGTAGCTGACTGTCAGAGAGTTGTTGAGGAACACTAACATTACTGTTAGCTAGCTATCTAGTTGATTATTTTCCTCGATACAGTTAGTTCCTACTAACAATCTGTGTGTGGGTCTTAGATGGTGGCCTGACGGTTGGGAGCGTTGGGCTGCTGGCAGAAATATCGCTGGTTTGGGTCCCCGAGTCGGCTGGCTGGGGGATCTGTCGATGTGCCCTTGGGCGAGGAGCTTGACCCTGATTGCTCCTGTGGGACGCTCTGGATGGGAACGTCTGCTAAATTATTGGAATGGAATGGAATTGTTGAGCGGCTTCACTACAGATGGATTGTATGTTTTAAAATTCAGGTCCGTACAGCTATCCTGGGGGAGTTTGCCACATTTTTCACAAGCTACCAGTAATAACCTTAGCTCAGAAAGTTTTCATCCATCGGTTGATGACACTGTCTGTTGTTTACAGACCTCATGAATATGCATATACTTTGTCATACATTTTTACACTAGAATCAATGTTTCTGACTAATATTGATGCAACACTGGTCGTTTTCAACCAGAGAAGTTGGTTTTCTAGTTCAGCTGCCCTTTAAAGCTAGAATCCGCAATTGAAAACCAAACCATGGCTTACAATTTATCCTGGCACATAGAATACTTACAGGGTGAGGAACCATGTTACAATAAGTAGAAAAATCATGAACTACTCCTTTAAGTAAGTAAACCTTGGACAAGCAAGTCTTCACATGAGGCAACTTGTACAAGTTCACCCCCTGGACATGATGTTAGTCTGTTAAAGGGCCTTACCCCTAATCCATCTCCTTAATTATGAGTGCCAAGTAGAGGCATCCGGTCTTATTATACATAATTTTTAGTCTTTGGTTCGATTTGACTGGGGATCGATACCCCAACCTTCCAATCTCAGGGCAGACACTTTAACCAGAAGGCCAATCAGTTGGGTGGTCGTGTATGGCTCAGTTGGTAAGTGTATGGCCCACACCAGGGTTGTGGGTTTGATTTCCTGGGCCACCCCTACAAAAAAATGGATGCATGCATGACTAAGTTGCTTTGGCTAAAGGACTCTGCTAAATGGCATATGTTATTTATAATTGGTTCCAGACATGCTGTATGTGTCAAACATCTCTCCAAAAATGACAAATTGTGTCAAATCTAGCTATCCATTTATATAACTTAAATGAAAGCATTTGTTATGGCCAAAGGGACATTCTTTGATAGACAATACCTTTCGCATTTTCATGAGTGTTTATGTCCATAGCTGGCCACTATCTGCTTACACTACTTTCAAGGTAAGGCAACATGGTTTCTTTCTGCGTTTCAGAGAAGACCTAAGGATTTATTAAAATGCATATATTATTTAAATAAAATTGTTTTAATTTCTAGTTCTTTACAATAATGGATTGATTCCAAAATGGGGATTTGATACAAAATGTCCACTTGAGAAGGTGGGAATGGTCCGTGGACACTCGTATGACGAGTGCGTTTCATTTGGTGACCTCAAAGAGGACAGGAAACACACATAACTATATCTCAGAATATGTACTAATATATGTATTTTTCAATTATGGAGTTTGCATCTAATTCTTGTATAAAATTAATGCGTAAAGATGGAACTATTTGTGAAATGATGTAATATGATGTTAAATTGTATTCCCTTTAAAGTTTAACTAAGTCATTGGCCCGCCCCCGTGAGCACAGACATGATCTGGCATCATAGACCCGCCTTTTCTATTGTTACGAATAAAAACCCCTCCTGAGGAAATCCTATTCAGACCATGCGTACCTCGGTCAGCTGAGGGGGCAAAGGTTTGGGTTTAGACTAAGCAAACCCACAGCGTGAGCTGTGATTGCGAATAGTTATTTAATTCCTAACCATACCACGTGGAGCATTGGCTACCACGGCTGGAAATGGTTCAACTCTGAGACTATCGATCCCTAAAGAATAAGAGCAAATCTTAGATACTAATTACTAGTGCAGCTAGAAATTGTCAACCTGGGATGCGAAGACCGACAACCGCCGAAACATCTGTCCTATGAGAACATTTCTGAATGGTACTCTGAAGTATCCATTCTAACCACGAAAGACTTTCATCTTCAGGGAAGCAGAGAGAGAGCGACTCGGATGAACTCTCCAACAGTAGGACTGACAATTCCAACAGAGATCATGACGACACACTGGGCGTAAATATGTATTGATTGCAATTACTCCCGAATGAGTGAGCATTCATGTGCAAAGGATTAGCATTTCAATTAATATAATTATCAACTGTGTTGTGACTCCTTTTGTCTTTCCCGCCCTTTTCAGTCCACACCCACTTCCCTTTGTCCACCTAAGCCGTCATATCGGATTGGCCCACTAGGGAACCTCCCCTATAATTTCCTTGTAACCATATCTAGTGTTTGTGTGTTTATGCATTTCTGTGATTATTTAGTTAGTTAGTAAATTAATGATTAAGACAAATGGTGTATGGATGATTCATAGTAAAGCCTGGGTTTGTGCAGATAACCAACAATTTACAACGTTTGGAATGAGACTAACGTGATGTAAAGAATAATTCATTCATTAGAAGACTAATTGATCAGATATTAAAATATCTGAAGAGTTATATTAGGAAAATTATAACTTTGTAATCTGAAGATTTTTCTTGGTGCCCCGACTTCCTAGTTAATTACATTTACATGATTAGTTTAATCACGTAATAATAATTACAGAGAATTGATTTGATAAAATAACAGTCTTCACTTTAATGATGTCAAAAACACGACAGTAGCCTTTATTTTGTCCCATTTCAGAAGTAAATGACCTTGACTAGCTTTCACCAGTTGATGTACCATTAGAGATGGACCTGGCCAAAAGTTGGCTAACATTAGCTATTATTTTTTTGCCTCAATCACGCTAGACCTGAATCAAACATTGAAATCATTGGCTAAACAAACGATTGAAGATTGATATTCTGATGTTTTTTTCAGTGTGTGAGGGAAAATTTGATGTTTGTGTATCAAACCAATGCTACTTTTCTAATAACCAATTAGATGGGTTCATGCAGGTGACTGACTGATCGTGTATGGAGGAATCCTCACTATCACTGATAAGCAACTTGGCAGTATGCCCAGAACATTGCTATGGGAACTGAGGTATCTCAGTTTCAAGGTCTCAACTTGGAGAGAGGAAGCCTCGTGAGGTATTGGTCAGTCACATGCAGGAGCTAACGTTAATGATGAATAATGAAAATCATGCAAATATGTCTGGTAAGCAGGATATAAGAGAACTGAAGCGACCTCCCCGGCGGAGCTTTTTCTGATCGACCTGTACTGTGTGCCGAATTTGTTGTAACCTCTCCAGCTTGCTGATAATAAAGAGTGATTCATTTAATATCTAATATTGACTTCAGGTGTCCCTGGTGTTGAATTTCCAAAACAAGTGCAATGTGAGTTTTATTATTCAGTATGGCAATGTAACATTATTGATCGTTTCCCTATCGAATTCCCTACTTTTCACACTGACACAGTAATAAACAGCTTTAACGTTACATTGCACAGTAGAGGTTTGCTTTCTTCATCCAGCTCCTGCCCTCACCAGCTGGCTTTCTATCCAACTCCCACTCGCTACCACAAGAACTGGTCCCAAACCCAACCGTAGTCCCACAATGTTATTTTAGGCGTATGTGACACAACCCTATAGGTAATATAAAATGCGCAAAAATAACTTAAGAAATAGGTTAACTTAACAGAGATTCTCACATGGCCCTTGTTTTGTATTACTGGGCCATATCAGCCAATATGATAGGTGTAGTTTGAAGAGAGCAGAGTTGGACAGACTGGCACATTCGCTTGAGCTATTTTTATAGCCTATCTTTTAGGAGTGGGAAGATTTTCAGACTGAGAAATATGGGTGTTCAATATTTAGGCCTATTTCTAGACAATGTATAGCCTAATCATAGCCCTATTTAGGAAGTACTTTTCCTTGGAAAGATAACTGCCCCGGGCTTCTCCGCCCATGCATAGGCTATAGCCTGCTCTATTTAATTGAGACCACGCACACCTGATCTGGCAGGTATGGCTACTGAACTGGAAGCAGCAAGAATGCTGACAGAAACACTTGCTACGTTTTGCGTAGCCCTATAGGATATAGCCTACCTTTTAGGAGGACGATTTACGTAGCCCTATAGGACATAGCCTACCTTTTAGGAGGACGATTTGCAGGCAGAGACAAATAAATGGATAATCAATACTTATTGAAAATGAAAAGATGCAACGCTCGCTCACCATAGTAGCCTAACCTACAGATATGTTTGAAGGCCCAGTCATGTTCATATCATCTCAGACATAAACTACTGCAGTTTAAGGCCATCCATAGCACATACTATATGCCAGTGAAGCTGAATAACATGCACTCAGAAATGTACTTCCTCTGCTGAGGTGTAAAACACAAAAGGGGACATATTTGCATGTGTTGTGGTCTTGTGATGTTATGAGTGTTTTTTTTATTTCAGCATTTTATTTCCCTATTTTTGTTTGCTTGGAAATGTTGACACTGGAGACTGTTATCTGAAGAAACTGTGTAACCAAGAATTTAGAGTGGCTAAGAAATGCATTGCCATTCATTGGAAGGTTGGTTATCTTTCCACAATGTCAAGTTATGTATCACTAGATTTGATGTATTACAAGATTAAGTGTATACTGGGCAACTTCCATAAGGTCTGGATGCCTTATATGGATCACAGTACGACTAAAGGAGTCTGTATTGAAAACATGCCCACGTCAGGGGAGATACCTAATTAAACAATACCTAGCTGCTGGGCTGCTTAGTCCTGGCTCCTGGGGGTCTGCCACCCTGTGGGTTGTCACTCTGGCTTTGACCTAACACACCCAAACAAATAATGAATGTTTCACTAAGATCCTAAAGCTTTGTGGGGTGTGTTGGGTTCGGGGGCTGCAGGGTGTTGGACCCCTAGGGACAGGATGGGGCGACCCAGCTATATTGCCAGTAAAAGAAAGTGCTCTACAGTACTATCAATCCTATGAGATGAATCATATGGAGGATTTTCTGTTTCTGTTTTTTAATGTATATTTGAGGTGTATGTGGGGTTTTTTGTTTCGAATTTTGTTTCCAAATCAAGGTGTGACCTGGGAAGAAAATTAATTTGGGAGAGAGTTGAGTTATTGACTAGACTGCTGGGGGTCGGGTGTGCAGGCGGCTCGGGCTGGCTGGTCGGTCTGGCTGAAATTTGATATAGAGGATGTCTTAATAAAGACAAACAAAAGTCTGTATTTTTTCAACAGTTCATTTGGGCTCCCGAGTGGCGCAGCGGTCTAAGGCACTGCATCTCAGTGCTAGAGGTGTCACTACAGTCCCTCGTTTGAATCCAGGCTGTATCACAACTGGCTGTGATTGGGAGTCCCACAGGGAGGAGCACAATTGGCCCAGCGTCGTCCGGTTTTGGCCGGGGTGTGCCGTCATTGTAAATAAGAATGTGTTCTTAACTGACTTGCCTAGTTAAATAAAGGTTCAATTAAAAAAAATGTTAGGCTATTGGTTAAAGGTGCAACACAAGATTTATTATTAAATTACCTTTGATCTCGTTCAGTATTATTAATCACTTAAACATATTTAATAATGATCTCTTACCTAGTTTGATGAATGTGGGCATTTTTGCTTACTTTTTGTTCTAAATATAGACAGCGTATTGGATTGTGTTAAATTGGAGGAAATTAGCTTTAGATGCCCAAAAAACCTAAACCTAGACCCCCCGCCAAGTTATGCATTTTTTCCCCCTCAACAATCTGAGATGAGTTAAAAATGGTCATTATCTAACTTATATCTAATTTTGATATCCTCTTTCCTAAAATGTTTCAGATTGATGACCAATGCATTTATGTCCCACTTCAATATAAAGGGACAGAGGAGCAAACATGCCTTTGCTACCACTTTTTATAGATTCTGACTGTTAAAGATATTTTACTGTACTGTTCTGTCGTGTCCTGCATGCCCACGTTATGCCAATCATTCATTTATTTTCTTCTCTTTTTACAGTAAGTGTCATGAAAGCCAGAAAACTCGGGAGGTTGGTGTGTCTTTCAGGCCCTCTGGAAAGTTCTAAAATATACCCCTGACCGCTGTGGTGGATAAGTATGCAAAGTATGTATATGAGCAAGTTCCTCTTTTTTTAAAGACATCTCTAAGCTGTAACTGCCACAAAAAGAACGTCCTTTTCTAGTTCTCTTAAAATTCTCAAATAGATCAAGTTGTAATGCGCTGATTGTATTCACTGCAGATCTGACCCATCACAGGACTCTTCAGAGGGCCACAAGGCTCCAGATCGCCTTCTGTGCTCAGAGCTCCTTGATGAGGATCTACCCCATCACACCACTCGTATGAATCATTAGTCAAATAAAACAATGAGCCTTTATATACTCCGTGCCCCAGTCTTTCTATGCATGTAATGTCTGTGAGTGAATTATGAAACAATTACTCTATGCAGATGTGTGAAACATTGTGATGTAGATTTGTTTTTGCCATTACTTGATCTATTTTAAATGTAAGAATATGTTGCAGATGAACTTTAATTGGTCACTGTGGAAACACATAGAAATGTAACTAACAATGTTTTCAATATCCAACTTTATCCTCTGTAATACTTTTTACAGTAGACTCTTAGAAAAAAAAAAGTGCTATCCAGAACCTAAAAGGGTTATTCGGCTGTCCCAATAGGAGAACCCTTTGAAGAACCCTTTTTGGTTTCAGGTAGAACCCCTTGGGGTCCTATGTAGGACCCTTTCCACAGAGGGTTCTATGTGAAACCCAAAAGGGTTCTACATGGAACCAAAAAGGCTTCTCCCTGAAACCAAAAAAGCTTCTCCTATGGGGACAGCCGAAGAAACATTTTGGAAGCTGTACTCACGTGGTCATTACGAGGTCTTAACTATGACCAGTAGGGTACATAATATAGTGGTCAGAATTATGACCTGCTGGTGAGATAGAGGTCACAATTATATGCTCCACACATTACATACTTCCGCCCAAAAAACTCTGTTTATAACTATTAGTGTATTGCCCGTTCCTGTAGACTGTTGATCCTGTCCCGAACTTGACCCTAGAATTTCACTCCCATTCCTGTCAGAGTCGGGCCGACTCTTTTCTCTGTATATATCAACGATGTCGCTCTTGCTGCGGGTGATTCCCTGATCCACCTCTACGCAGACGACACCATTCTGTATACATCTGGCCCTTCTTTGGACACTGTGTTAACTAACCTCCAAACTAGCTTCAATGCCATACAACACTCCTTCCGTGGCCTCCAACTGCTCTTAAACGCTAGTAAAACTAAATGCATGCTTTTCAACCGATCGCTGCCTGCACCCACCCGCCCGGCTAGCATCACTACTCTGGACGGTTCAGACTTAGAATATGTGGACAACTACAAATACCTAGGTGTCTGGCTAGACTGTAAACTCTCCTTCCAGACTCATATTAAACATCTCCAATCCAAAATGAAATCTAGAATCGGCTTCCTATTTCGCAGCAAAGCCTCCTTCACTCACGCCGGAAAACATACCCTCGTAAAACTGATTATCCTACCGATCCTTGACTTCGGCGATGTCATTTACAAAATAGCTTCCAATACTCTACTCAGCAAACTGGATGCAGTCTATCACAGTGCCATCTGTTTTGTCACCAAAGCCCCTTATACCACCCACCACTGCAACCTGTATGCTCTAGTCGGCTGGCCCTCGCTACATATTAATCACCAGACCCACTGGCTCCAGGTCATCTATAAGTCTATGCTAGGTAAAGCTCCGCCTTATCTCAGTTCACTGGTCACGATAACAACACCCACTCGTAGCACACGCTCCAGCAGGTATATCTCACTGGTCGTCCCCAAAGCCAACACCCACTTTGGCCGCCTTTCCTTCCAGCTCTCTGCTGCCAATGACTGGAACGAATTGCAAAAATCACTGAAGCTGGAGACTTATATTTCCCTCACTAACTTTAAACATCAGCTATCTGAGCAGCTAACCAATCGCTGCAGCTGTACATAGCCCATCTGTAAATAGCCCACCCAATCTACCTACCCCTTCCCCATATTGTTTTTATTTACTTTTCTGCTCTTTTGCACACCAGTATTTCTACTTGCACATCATCATCTGCTCATCTATCACTCCAGTGTTAATTTTCTAAACTGTAATTATTTCGCTACTATGGCCTATTTATTGCCTTACCTCCTTCCGCCATTTGAACACACTGTATATAGACTTTTTTTCCCTATTGTGTTATTGACTGTACGCTTGTTTATTCCATGTGTAACTCTGTGTTGTTGTTTGTGTCGCACTGCTTTGCTTTATCTTGGCCAGGTCGCAGTTGTAAATGAGAACTTGTTCTCAACTAGCTTACCTGGTTAAATAAATGTTACATCTTTTTAAATTTTTTATTTTTAAAAACCCGCTGGACCCACAGGTCCTGTTCATGTGGCAACCTCTAGAGTGCCCCGGGCTCTGGCCTTATCCGAGACTCGGGTCAGTAAAAATACATTTAAAAAACTTTGCGACCAGAGTAAGACGTCATACTGAACAGTCTTTTCAACCAGGTTTGGCCTGGTTGGGATTTCATGGGGCCTGCTGGACTGAATGGTCTGCTTATTTTTTTTAACATTATTGATGCTGTGTGTGACTGCTGTCCCCTGTCTATCATCCTTGTCTGTGTTTGACCAAAAGTGTCTCTCCTTCAGCGCCATGGAGTGCACAGGTATTACAGTCGCTGTCCTTTCAGAACCATTAGGCTGTCACCTTTGATGTGACACTGTTGTTGTCGCTATTGGTGATAGGGGTGTTAGGCTACCATAGGTTGTGTAAACAGTGTGTTTTGTTTTACTGGTCGCATTATTTTATGCTGCATGTCACATGTTGTGTCCATGCCGATTCTGTCTCTGTGTGAAGCAGCCGAAAGCGCGGCAAGGCGTGTTTGATTCATTTATAATGTCATCAAAAAGCATTGCTCCTCCTTCGCTAGAACTAGAAAAGTCTGACTACAGAAGATATAATGGTTTGTAGTGACTAAAATGCATCAGAAAGGTATTGGGATCATCTGGTAGGCTGATTAAGGTACATGTAGAAAAGAATATCTGCATTGCTTTCAAATGCGATTTTGTAACTGTCCTACATCCTCGTGAGCATCGTGGAGGGAAACACGTGTGACTCAAATCCTAGTTATTTGGCATATATTGTTGCTTGCTATCTACTCTGTTGACAGTTTGACAAGAACATGTGGTAGCTAATTAGCTTGTTAATTGTTTACAAACAAATTAGCTAAATGTGCCATGATTTTGAACATTCAAAGTATCTGACAAACGTCCATGGCAGGCATTGTCACCTTAGCTTGCTACATAACTTTGGTGTGATAGGAAGCACGAGCACCACCAATCAGCCTACACCAAAGAATTTGGTGCATTTTTCCCCATATTCCATCCAGTTCGCTTTATTTTTATAATATATTACACTGGATCTTTCTTGAATAAGTTCCTCCATTTCTTTTTGTTTTTCCTCTAACTTATTCTGTGCCTCTATGGTACTGTTTTTATTGCTATCTAACTGTACTGTTAGTCCTTCAATTTCCTTTGTTAATATGGACTCTTTTGATCTAAATTCCCTTTGTTTTATAGATGAGTACTGAATTGCATGGCCTCTAAAGGCACACTTAAAAGTGTCCCATACAATAAGGGGATCTGCTGTACCTATGTTATGTCTGAAAAAGTCAGTTATAAAATCTTCTGTCCTAGTTCTAAACAATTTATCATCTAGTAGACTTTGATTAAATTTCCAATATCCTCGCCCACGTGGAAATTCTGTAAGAGAAATATATATGCCAATTATGTGATGATCCGACCGCATTCTGTCCCCTATCAACACTTTTTTAACTTTTGGTGCCAGAGAGAATGGTATAAGAAAGTAGTCAAGACGACTAGCTTGATTCAGCCTCCGCCATGTATATCTCACTAAATCAGGGTATTTAAGTCTCCATATATCCACTAATTCCAATATATCCATGACATTCATGATTTCCTTAAGTGCCTGAGGGTGATAGTTTGTAGTGTGATTTCCTTTCCGGTCTATAGAGGTATTTAAGACCGTATTAAAATCTCCCACTATAATAATAGAGTCTAGTGTTGCTTGTAGAGTTGATAAATTCTTATATATATTTTCAAAGAAGCTTGGATCATCATTATTCGGACCGTATAGGTTAACAAGCCATATTTGTTTATTGTCCAATAACATATTTAAAATAATCCATCTACCTTGAGGATCTGTTTGGACAATTTGCACATTTGGATCAAAATTATTGTTAATTAAAACCATCACCCCTTTTGAATTTCTTTGCCCATGGGAGAAATATATTTTGCCCCCCCAGTTCTTTTTCCACAAAACTTCATCTAAAACTGTTGAATGGGTTTCCTGTAAACAATAGATATTATAATCCTTCTCTTTTAGCCAGGTAAATACTGATCGTCTTTTCTTATTATCTGCTAAGCCATTACAATTGTAACTGGCTATACTTATTTCACCACTTACCATAATGAGACACACCTTTCATTCTTTTAATCAGAATATATTTTTGTAAACGTACTATTAAAAAGTAACATAATGATTGAGTGTCTATATAGTTGTACCATGATATTTGCATTTCTACTAAGTAAACCTCCAATTGGTCCCTACTATTCCACCCGCTAAAAGGCCTCATCTCGAGATGGCTTGTCATCCCAATGCCCGGTAGACCACCCTCGACCCCCTGTATCCCATAGCCCTGAACCGACTGGGATCCATTCTTTGAAAAGAGCATACAGTGCCATTTACCGAATTGAAGAAGATCAATTACCATATGCATTTCCATTGCCCTCACCTCGATTTGTATTATATATATCTGTGGATCATCCTCTATTGTCCCTAACATCTTTTACTTCTTCCTTCGCAACAGTTGTGGGATACACACATACACCCACACACACTCAGCCCTTACCCCCACACAACCATAAGCTCACTTTCTCAACAATTGCACCATCCCAGAGCCCAACTCAAGATGGGTCATGATTTACATTGATTTACATTTACATTGATTGTTTATTTTTGATTAAAAGTATTGATGATGGGTGTACTGTTGCTTTGTGCGTTGTAGTTGAATGCTTACTGTGACTGTCGCCCTGATATTAGCTACTACTGTAGGTAACTACTGTAGGCGCTGGTTCGGCTTATCGACTCGTCTTGCAGCCCAATCAGCCACGCATAATGGTGAGTGGCAACAAATCTGCCCAAATAGCTGATGCGCTTTCCATACACCCACTCCTTTCCATACACCCACTCCTTTCCATACACCCACTCCTTTCCATACACTCACTCCTTTCCATACACCCACCCCTTTCCATACACCCACCCCTTTCCATACACCCACTCCTTTCCATACACCCACTCCTTTCCATACACCCACTCCTTTCGACACATCCACTCCTTTCCATACACCCACTCCTTTCCATACACCCACTCCTTTCCATACACCCACTCCTTTCGACACATCCACTCCTTTCCATACACCCACTCCTTTCCATACACCCACTCCTTTCCATACACCCACTCCTTTCCATACACCCACTCCTTTCCATACACCCACTCCTTTCCATACACCCACTCCTTTCGACACATCCACTCGCCGGTTGTCATATTGGGGTGCAAATTAGTTTTTGAATGGAGGTCAATTAGAATGTCAAATTTGGTTAACAAAAAATGATTTGATGGATGGAAGTTTTGCAATGCTTAGGTTGTTACGAGTGTGCTGATACAGTATAAGTAGGACATGTGACGTCCCAGGCAACTTTGAGAAAGAAAATACTATATTGGAGTTGTGCCTGTTGACATGCGTATCTGCCCTCTCATTGGCTAGAATTGTCCCACCTGATCTTGCCTCCTCCCGACTGCTTTTCATTTTTGAAGACATTTATTTTTATTGTTATAGCGGCCACTACAGTATCAGGTCAATATAATAGATCATCTGTGTGTCAGTGATCTTCAGGTCGGAGATCTGGAAAGACGCCAGAGTTACTGACTTGGATGACCGTTTCTCTCATTCACTACTGTGCATTCTAATTCGTTCTGGTCTAGAAGCACAGTTTAGACAGCTCCTACAGTTTTCCTCGGTGCTGCAGTTTAACTGACGCCAGGCCCAGGAATACAATTTCCATAAACAGTCAAAGACAAGTCAGCAGAGGCATCATGCCCCCTCAAATTTGTCCTGTATAAAAATAATTATTATTCAAATGTTTTGTTTGTTTTTTCTCTGTAATATTACTAGCCTCTTAGCAATTCTATGAAGTTGGCATTAGCCAGCACAGATCATGGGACCAGCACAGATCATGGGACCAGCACAGATCCTAATCTCCCAACCTCATAACCAGCTACCAGAAAGCCATTTCAGGCTATCAATCAAGTCAGAGTAGCTAGCTTGTCTATCTTAGCTGGCATACCTGCTGGCAAGGTTGGTAGACTTTAGAAAAGCAAGCAATAACTAAATGTACTGAATAACAATAAGACTCATATTCCTTTCAGTCTTTTACCCAGATTTTAGCAGAGATGCAGGAGAAGCATATTTCGCTTCTTAAAAACAAAAAAACACCAGTCAGGAGGATACAAATGAAAGAAATGAACTCATATATACATTTTTCAACCATTTTCCATCCTAAAAATGTGGAATAAGCAAAGGCTTTGATTTCTGGTCAAACAGATTGAAAAGGGGTCTAGGACATCATCTACCAGAAAAGGTCTTAAAATGTATTAGAAATATATCAACACACAATAATGTTGAAATGACGACCCCTGCCAACTATACTGAATAAAAATATAAACATGACATGCAATGATCAATGATATTGATTGATATTGATTTTAATGACTTACAGTTCATATGAGGAAATCATTCAATTGAAATTAATTAATTAGGCCCTAATCAATGGATTTCAAATTACTGGGAATCTGTTGGTCACAGATACTTTTAAAAAGAAATGGGCCTTGGGATCTCATCACGGTATTTTTGTGCATTCAAATCTCCATCAATAAAATTCAATTGTGTTCGTTGTCCGTCACTTATGACTGCCCATTCTATAACCCCACTGCCACCATGGAGCAATCTGTTCACAACGTTGACATCAGCAAACCGTTTGCCCACACAATATCATACACGTGGTCTGTGGTTGTGAGACCGGTTGACGAACTGACAAATTCTTTAAAATGGTAGAGAAATGAACATTCAACTCTTTGGCAACAGCTCTGGTGAACATTCCTGCAGTCAGCATGCCAATGGCAAGCTCCCTCAAAACTTGAGACATTTGTGTCATTGTGTTTTGTGACAGAACTGCACAATTTTAGAGTGGCCTTTTATTGTCCCCAGCACAAGGTGCACCTGTGTAATGATCATGCTGTTTAATCAGCTTCTTGATATGCCACACCTGTCAGGTGGATGGATTATCATGGCAAAGGAGAAATGCTCACTAACAGGGATGTAAACAAATTTGTGCACAACATTTTAGAGAAAATAGCTTTTTGTGCATATGGAACATTTCTGGGATCTTTTATTTCAGCTCATGAAACATGGGACCAACACTTTACATGTTCCGTTTATATTGCTATTTCAAGTAGCCAAGCATTCAGAGGTCGAGACAGCAGGTGCGGTAGAGAGAGAGTTGAAAACAGCAGGTCCGGTGAACAGGTCAGGGTTCCATAGGGGGGGGACACTGTGGCCCTGTCCGATGATACCCCGGACAGGGGTACCCACCCACTTTGCCAAAGCACAGCCCCGACACCACTAGAGGGAAATCAACAGACCATCAACTTACTAACCTGATACAAGGCTGAGTATAGCCCATGAAGATCTCCTCCACCGCACGAGCCCGAGGGGGCGCAATACCGGACAGGAAGGTCCCGCCAGTGACTCAACTCACTCGAGTCGAGTATAGTGCAAAAAAGCTTGGCATGACGTGACACACCCCTCCTAGGGATGGCACGGAAGAGCACTATTAAGCCAGTGACTCAGCCCCCGTAATAGGGTCAGAGAATTCCAGTGGAGAGAAGGGAGCTGGCAAGGTAGAGACAGCTTCGCACCCCTGGCGCAAACTATACTCAATCATAGGACCTCCTGAAGAGGTGAATCTTCAGTAAAGACTTAAAAGGTCGAGACCGAGTCTGCGTCTCTCACATGGATCGGCAGACCCTTCCATAAAAATTTAGCTCTACAGGAAAAAGCCCTGCCTCCGGCTGTTTGCTTAGAAATTCTAGGGACAATAAGGAGGCCTGCGTCTTGTGACCATAGCGTACGTGTAGGTTTCTACAGCAGGACCAAATAGGAAAGATAAGTAGGGGCAAGTCCATGTAATGCTTTGTAGGTTAGCAGTAAAACCTTGAAATCAGCCCCATCTTTAACATGAAGCCAGTGTAGAGTCTAGCACTGCAGTAATATGATCAGATTTTTTGGTTATATACGGTTGTCCTTAGATGCTGAGAAGGTGTTCGACAGAGTTAAATTTAATTTCCTATTCCCTGTTTTGCAAAAATGGGTGCTAATTTCAGAAAATGGGTCAAAGTGATTTATACTAGTCCCAGAGCTATGGTCTCTAGTAATGGTTTAAGGCACGTGTCAAATGCATTCCATGTAGGGCTGAGTGTCTGCAGGTTTTTGCTACTCCCTTGTACTTGATGGATGAATTAAGGTCACTAATTAGTAA
The DNA here is from genome assembly GCF_016432855.1 of Salvelinus namaycush. NCBI lineage: Eukaryota > Metazoa > Chordata > Actinopteri > Salmoniformes > Salmonidae > Salvelinus > Salvelinus namaycush. The sequence goes on along the minus strand of NC_052317.1, from coordinate 31,428,950 downwards.
AGAAATCCCCTCACATAGTTGTCTAGGGCTTAATTGAAAGGAAGAAAAAAAACTGCAGACACTAGGCCCTCCATGGACAGTTTGACAACCCTGTTTTAAGGTCTCAAGAATTCGGTCTGAGTACAGGGACCCGGCAAGCCTGCCCTCTGTCTCCCCTTCTCTTGTTGACGGTCGTAGAACCGCTGGCAGAATCCATACTCAGAAGTCCCACTATTGCAGAACAGGAACATAAGCTATGCAGAGGATTTTTCATTGTATGTTGTAAACCCAGTGAAATCCATTCCACATATCATTGATAGCATATCCCAATTTGGTCAATTCTCTGTATACAAAGCAAATCAAATGCTTGTTTGCTAGATAGCCCGCTAACAGAGGAGTTGATCTGTCTGTCCTTTCTCTTGGAAACCAAATGGATTCAAATATCTGGGAAGAACTGTTATCCCAACTCTAAAAAAAAATCTGTTTAAAAGAAAATTACACTCCCATTGTTAGCAAAAAAAAATGTAAAACTGATTTGTTGGTCCACTCTCCCAGAAACGATTTCTTATGTTGCCCTGTTATTTTTTGTTGATTTTTTTGTTGATTAATTGAAAAAAATAAGAATCAACAGAAGGTTTATATGGCGTAACAAAAAAAACAGAATTAGGTACTCTTGTAACGATGTGCGCTGAGAGTCGGGAAGCAAGTTCAGGGAGTGAGTGTTTAAATGAAAAAACATAATACAAAATAAGAAACATAGACAACGCACAGACATGATACAGAAACAATAACGCCTGGGGAAGGAACCAAAGGGAGTGACATATATAGGGAAGGTAATCAGGGAAGTGATGGAGTCCAGGTGAGTGAGCCCCTGTCCAGGTGCGCGTAACGATGGTGACAGGTGTGCGCCATCATGAGCAGCCTGGTGACCTAAAGGCCGGAGAGGGAGCACACTTGACCACTTTACTCTGGTCAAACCTAAATCTATGTGTTGTCTGGGTCTACCAAATTTCCCCTATGGTCAGCCCAAACTCGCAATTTGTTCTAGACTTTGGACAGACCGGAATCCCTATAGGTTCCGAATGAAGAACAATTCGAGTCATCCTTTACCTCTGAAGAATCCTTTGTTTGTGAATCAGTTTCAACACATTTGTGATGACAGGAAGACCTTCAATGCAGTATGTACAACAAATGAATGGCATAGGCAGACTGTAGAAAGCAATTGGGTATTTCAAACAGGCATTCTTTACTTCCTCCTATCGCTTGTAACCCTGACTTGCCCAATGTGTTCTCAAAGGTCGACTTCTATAAGTGGCGCTCGCTGGGTCTTATGAGGTTCGTTGACTTGTTCCATAGCGGATTGAATGCAATTAAGTAATTTATTGAAATCTGGACTGAATACAACATCCCTGGTACCTAAACAAATCTGTATCTTCAAATAAAAAAAATGTTATCTTTGTTTATTGAAGAAGGAAAGCTGAGATTTCAGTTTTAAAAAGTTGAAGAATTAATTAACCTCATCTATATTTATCAAATGAATAATTGCAAACATCTATCCTGAACAAGAATATAAACGGAACATGTAAAGCACAAAAAGCATATTTCTCACAAATTTGTTTACATCCCTGTTAGTGAGCATTTCTCCTTTGCCAAGATAGTCCATCCACCTGACAGGTGTGGCATATCAAGAAGCTGATTAAACAGCATAATCATTACACAGGTGCACCTTGTGCTGGGCCTGGCTCCCAAGTAGGTGGGCATGGCTCCCAAGTGGGTGGGCCTATGTCATCCCAGGCCCACCCATGGCGGCGCCCCTGTCCAGTCATGTGAAATCCATAGATTAGGGCCTAATTTATTTATTCTAATTGACTGATTTCCTTCTATGAACTAACTCAGTAAAATTATTGAAATTGTTGCATGTTGCGTTTATATCTTTGTCCATTGCAATAATTGCATGATCTGCCTTTATCCCTTTTCAAAGGATGTGGGAAAACGATTTAGGTACAGAATTTGATAAGGAGGTATGGCTGAAGATCTGGTACTACCTACTTACTAGTCCAAATATTAAGAAGACTAACTACAAATTCATATCTTACCCCTGTTAAATTAAACTGTATGTTCCCGGACACTTCACCAAATTGCCTGAAATGTAGGACCGAGAAAGGAACTTTTTTGCACCTATTCTGGCACTGCAATAAGCTAATGAAATGCATAATTATGGATATGAATATCATTCTCTTCATGGTGATGTATCCTGAATAAGTCCACAAAGGTAGAAATATGCACTATCCTTCTTTTGCATATTTGGGTATTCTAAACACCGGTGCTATACTGTGGGCCATACTCGGCCTTGTCTCAGGATGATAAGTTGGTGGTTGAAGATATCCCTCTAGTGGTGTGGAGGCTGTGCTTTGGCAAAGTGGGTGGGGTTATATCCTTCCTGTTTGGCCCTGTCCGGGGGTATCATCGGATGGGGCCACAGTGTCTCCTGACCTCTCCTGTCTCAGCCTCCAGTATTTATGCTGCAGTAGTTTATGTGTCGGGGGGCTAGGGTCAGTTTGTTATATCTGAAGTACTTCTCCTGTCTTGTCCTGTGTGAATTTAAGTATGCTCTCTCTAATTCTCTCTTTCTCTCCTTGTTTCTCTCTCTCGGAGGACCTGAGCCCTAGGACCATGCCTCAGGACTACCTGGCATGATGACTCCTTGCTGTCCCCAGTCCACCTGGCCGTGCTGCTGCTCCAGTTTCAACTGTTCTGCCTGCTGCTATGGAACCCTGACCTGTTCACCGGACGTGCTACCGACAACTACTGTGATTATTATTATTTGACCATGCTGGTCATTTATGAACATTTGAACATCTTGGCCATGTTCTGTTATAATCTCCACCCGGCACAGCCAGAAGAGGACTGGCCACCCCTCATAGCCTGGTTCCGGTCTAGGTTTCTTCCTAGGTTTTGGCCTTTCTAAGGAGTTTTTCCTAGCCACCGTGCTTCTACACCTGCATTGCTTGCTGTTTGGGGTTTTAGGCTGGGTTTCTGTACAGCACTTTGAGATATCAGCTGATGTAAGAAGGGCTATATAAATACATTTGATTTGATTTGATGATATTATTCTAATGAGCTCTGCCACCCAAACAAGACTGGTTCGGACCAGATCAAATCTGAACCAATCATAGACGCCGATGTTTCACAAGTTTGGACAGCACAGTAACGAACAGTACAGTACAAACTTGTGAAACAGATATTTTGAAAAGCAGGGTCGCATAAAAAACAGAGGGAGATTTTACCATAATTCTGGTCCCGTGTGGCTCAGTTGGTAGAGCATGGCGCTTGCAACGCCAGGGTTGTGGGTTCAATTCCCACGGGGGGACCAGGGTTCAATTCCCACGGGGGGACCAGGATGAATATGTATGAACTTTCCAATTTGTAAGTCGCTCTGGATAAGAGCGTCTGCTAAATGACTTAAATGTAAATGTAAATATAATTCTGTTACCAAACTTCGCATCTGCACAGTTCTTCCAGTAAATGTGTTTTTGTGAAATGATCTGTGTAAGTTATTCAAAGTAGTCCTTGTGCGTAGAGTTGTATGGTTTGTTAAACTTTGAAATGAATGGGTTTTGTTTGGCATCCATTTTAAAGAGAAAAATCTTAGTCAAAGCATAAATCCGTTACCTTGGAAATGTGTAACTGCAGGTTCTATGTTTAAGGGACGACAATGGAAACAAGTCACTTTATTGTGTTATCCCTGTCAAGTTTGTAAAATGTGTGTATATGCATGTTTTACTTTACTAAAATCAATCAATCAATGAACCTTCATAGCCCTAGCACTTGTGGAATATGTAAGTATTGGATAGGTTTAAAGCAATATGGTGAAAGCTTAACAGGGCTGCAATCATATTGTTTATACCTAACCAATCATTCAGATGTACCTGAAGGGCATAAGAAGTGTAATGGAGAAATGTAAGATCACTAATGTTCATATTTAAATTGCATGTGACTGACAATGTATAACATATTCAGAGTCTCTGTAACCTACATGATACACATACAGTACTTATCAACTCTGTAGTCTCCAGACAGACACTCAAGGTGTCGACTGAATATTTGGAATGGTTTTACATGTCTCTTGTCCGCTGATAATAGTAATTGACGTCAGCTAATCGCTGAAGGTCCTGGTACAAGGACCGAGGACACAGAGGAACACGTACACACATAGCGATGTATTACATCATATAGCTCAGGGTATATAAGCTGTGTTCTTCCTAATGGAGGTTGAACAAGTTTTCTGCATTGAAGCTGATTTTTGTTCCCTTGTTGCAATCTATTTTTGCAACTGGACTTGTATTCTTATCCACTGGGACTACTAGGGGTTATTTCAGGATAAGGCCAGTGACTCTAGTCTAACCAATAAGGTGCTGACTATTTAATTGCACAGGGTTAGAAAGGGATTGATTTTGATTACAGGGTCAGTTTCTAGCATTCTATTATACTCAATCAGGTATATATATCTGCATTAGGCAGAACAGGCTGTAAAGGACAGTATTGCAGACACATGCAGACACTTAGCTTATATCTTATTGAGCAGGTATGGCAGTAAGGTGGTGTTCCTATAGGTTTGTTATGTTGGTAGTGTTTGCATGTTATGCTGATGCACAGCCCAACTGGAGATTTCCTCCAACCAACAACCCCCAACCCCAAGTTAAGCCTAGTCAGCCCCAATGGCCAGAGCCCCAGTGGCCACAGCAGCAAACTCCCCAGAAACCACAACAGCGGACTCCCCAGAGGCCAGAGTCCCAGGGGCCACAGCTGCAGAATCCCCAGTGGTCAAAGCTGCAGAATCCCCAGTGGCCACAGCTGCAGAGTCCCCAGGGACCACAGTTGCTGACTACCCAGAGACCGGCGCCCCAGGGGCCACAGCTGCAGACTCCCCAGGGACCACAGCTGCTGACTCCCCAGAGGCCAGAGCCCCAGGGACCACATCAGCAAACTACCCAGAGGCCAGAGCCCCAGAGGCCACAACAGCAGACTCCTCAGAGACCAGAGTCCAAGGGGCCACAGCAGCAAACTCCCCAGAGACCCGAGCCCCAGTGGCCACAGCCCCATGGACCACAGCTACAGAATCCCCAGTGGCCACAGCTGCATACTCCTCAGTTGCCACAGCTGCAGACTCCCCAGTGGCCACAGCTGCAGACTCCCCAGAGACCAGAGCCCCAGGGGCCACAGCTGCAGACTCCCCAGAGACCAGAGCCCCAGGGGCCACAGCCCCATGGACCACAGCTGCAAAGTCCCCAGAGACCAGAGCCCCAAGGGCCACAGCTGCTGACTCCCCAGAGACCAGAGCCCCAGGGGCCACAGCTGCTGACTCCCCAGAGACCAGAGCCCCAGGGGCCACAGCTGCAGACTCCCCAGAGACCAGAGCCCCAGGGGCCACAGCTGCAGACTCCCCAGAGACCAGAGCCCCAGGGGCCACAGCTGCAGACTCCCCAGGGACCAGAGCCCCAGGGGCCACAGCTGGAGGCTCCCCAGGGGCCACAGCTACAGACTCCCCAGAGACCGGCGCCCCAGGGGCCACAGCTGCTGACTCCCCAGAGACCAGCGCCCCAGGGGCCACAGCTGCAGACTCCCCAGGGTCCACAGCTGCTGACTCCCCAGAGACCAGAGCCCCAGGGGCCACAGCAGCAGGCTCCCCAGGGGCCACAGCTACAGACTCCCCAGAGACCGGCGCCCCAGGGGCCACAGCTGCAGACTCCCCAGGGTCCACAGCTGCTGACTCCCCAGAGACCAGAGCCCCAGGGGCCACAGCAGCAAACTACCCAGAGACCAGAGCCCCAGGGGCCACAGCAGCAAACTACCCAGAGACCAGAGCCCCAGGGGCCACAGCTGCAGAGTCCCCAGGGACCAGAGCCCCAGGGGGCACAGCTGCAGGCTCCCCAGGGGCCACAGCTACAGACTCCCCAGAGACCGGCGCCCCAGGGGCCACAGCTGCAGACTCCCCAGGGTCCACAGCTGCTGACTCCCCAGAGACCAGAGCCCCAGGGGCCACAGCAGCAAACTACCCAGAGACCAGAGCCCCAGGGGCCACAGCAGCAAACTACCCAGAGACCAGAGCCCCAGGGGCCACAGCTGCAGACTCCCCAGGGACCAGAGCCCCAGGGGCCACAGCTGCAGGCTCCCCAGGGGCCACAGCTACAGACTCCCCAGAGACCGGCGCCCCAGGGGCCACAGCTGCAGACTCCCCAGAGACCAGCGCCCCAGGGGCCACAGCTGCAGACTCCCCAGGGTCCACAGCTGCTGACTCCCCAGAGACCAGAGCCCCAGGGGCCACAGCAGCAAACTACCCAGAGACCAGAGCCCCAGGGGCCACAGCAGCAAACTACCCAGAGACCAGAGCCCCTGGCGCCACAGCTGCAGACTCCCCAGGCACCACAGCTGCAGACTCCCCAGGCGCCACAGCTGCAGACTCCCCAGGTCCCGGCGCCGCAGCTGCAGACTCCCCAGGGTCCACAGCTGCAGACTCCCCAGGGCCCGGCGCCACAGCTGCAGACTCCCCAGGGCCCGGCGCCGCAGCTGCAGACTCCCCAGGGTCCACAGCTGCAGACTCCCCAGGGTCCACAGCTGCAGACTCCCCAGGGCCCGGCGCCACAGCTGCAGACTCCCCAGAGACCAGAGCTCCAGGGTCCACAGCTGCAGACTCCCCAGGGCCCGGCCCCGCAGCTGCAGACTCCCCAGAGACCAGAGCCCCAAGGTCCACAGCTGCAGACTCCCCAGAGACCAGAGCCCCAGGGGCCACAGCTGCAGACTCCCCAGGGCCCGGCGCCGCAGCTGCAGACTCCCCAGGGGCCAGAGCCCCAAGGTCCACATAAGCAAACTCCCAGGTGGCCAGCAGTAACTAAAACTCAAAATCCGAGATGCCAAGTAGAGTCTAAGGATACAGTGCAATGTGGAACCCCTAAAATTACTCTGTCTCAATGTGAGGCTATTGACTGCTGCTTCAATGGACAGCAGTGCTACTATGGGAAGGCAGGTGAGCGTCTGATAGATCTTCTTCCTTGTAATGCTCTGTATTTGAACAAAACATTACATTTTTCTCTTTCCCCAGTGACTGTGCAGTGTACCATGGATGCTCAGTTTGTGGTGGTGGTGGCCAGGAATGCCACTTGGCCCAACATAGACATTGATACCATCATTCTGCTGGGGGGAAACAACGGCCCCTGCAGTCCTGTTGGCAGCACTTCAGCCTTTGCCATATACCAGTTCCCTGTCACAGCCTGTGGAACCACTCTGAAGGTGAGTAGAGAGACAGAATATTCATTGTGTACACTGGCTCAGTATTAAAGGCCCAGCGTAGTCAAAAACGGGAATCCTGTTATTTATATACATTTCCACACTATGAGGTTGGAATAATATTGTGAAAATTATGATAATGCCCTTTTAGTGTAAGAGCTGTTTGAAAAGACTGCCTGAAATTTCAGTCTGTTTTGGTGGGATGGAGTTTTGGTAGTAAATTAGTTAACAGACCATTAGGAAAGAAAGTTCCAAACCTTTCTGCCAATCACAGCTCGTTTTCAGTTTTCCCCTCCCCACTCAGATCACTCCCAGTCAGAGCAAAATTCTTGCTTGAGAAATTGCTCTTTGCTAAGAAGCTATTTTAGTTTCTTTTTGACCATTTTAATTTAAACCCATCATCATTGTTACCCAGAAATGATTTGTTAGAGATAAAAATGGCTGTATTGTTGGACGTTTAAAGGCCAATTCCGGCACTTTTCAACTTCATTTTCATAATCTCCAGCACCAAACCAGTGGTCTATATATGTGAAAACAGCGCGTTTCTATGATCTGTGGTTAAAAAGCGAAGAAGAGCGAGCCTTAAAAAAGTGCTTCTCTGTGACATCACAGGGTAGAATTAAAAGTAAAAACGGTGATATTCAAAACCTGCAACAAGTTTCTAGCCCAAGCAGGGCTCTAATCTCCCAAATAATCATTGTTGTAATGATAAGGCTTCGCTGTACCTTTGTTTCCAAGTGCAGGTTTGATAGAGTCATGGTTGCATCATTACTACAGCGAAAATGGCTTGCATCTAGCCCAACCAGGGCAAAAGATCTGACCCATATTACAGGAGCAACATTTTTATCTTCCTATAGCGGATCGCCGGGACTGCAATTTATATTCATAAACAATGTAATTTGGTATTTTAATTAGGATCCCCATCAGCTGTTGCAAAAGCAGAAGCTACTCTTCCTGTGGTCCACACAAAAGATGAAACATAATACATAATGACATAATACAGAACATCACTAGAAAAGAACAGCTCAAGGACAGAACTACATACCTTTTTTTTTTAAAGGCACACGTAGCCTACATATCAATGCATACACACAAACTATCTAGGTCCAATAGGGGGGAGGCGTTGTGCTGCGAGGTGTTGCTTTATCTGTTTTTTTTAAACTAGGTTTGATGTTTATTTGAGCAATATGAGATGGAAGTTCCATGCAATAAGAGATCTATATAATACTGTATATAAATGTGCCCTGGGCTGTTCTAAAACTACTTGTGCGTTGTTAAACATTTGTTTACACATTGTTCCATCATTGGCTGGCTAGCTAGCTAACAACCTAGTAACTTTACCAGTATATCCAAACATTTGGGGACACAGAAAGGAAAAGGGATAGCTTCTTCCGGAGATCAATCATACCATTGAATGAATGAAATGTCCGAATAACAGACGGAATGATTTATTTCAGCTTTTATTTCTTTCATCACATTCCCAGTGGGTCAGAAGTTTATATACTCAATTAGTATTTGGTAGCATTGCCTTTAAATTGTTTAACTTGGGTCAAACATTTTGGGTAGCCTTCCACAAGCTTCCCACAATAAGTTGGGTGAGTTTTGGCCTATTCCTCCTGACGGAGCTGGTGTAACTGAGTCAGGTTTGTAGGCCTTCTTGCTCGCACACGCTTTTTCAGCTCTGCCCACAAATTTTCTATAGGATTGAGGTCAGGGCTTTGTGATGGCCACTCCAATACCTTGACTTTGTTGTCCTTAAGCCATTTTGCCACACATTTGGAAGTATGCTTGAGGTCTTTGTCCATTTGGTAGAACCATTTGCCACCAAGCTTTAACTTCCTGACTGATGTCTTGAGATGTTACTTCAATATATGCACATAATTTTCCTGCCTCATGATGCCATCTATTTTGTGAAGTGCACCAGTTCCTCCTACAGCAAAGCACCCCCACAACATGATGCTGCCACCCCCGTGCTTCACTGTTGGGATGGTGTTCTTCAGCTTGCAAGCCTTCCCCTTTTCCCTCCAAACATAACAATGGTCATTATGGCCAAACAGTTCTATATTTGTTTCATCAGACCAGAGTATATTTCTCAAATGTACGATCTTTGTCCCCGTGTGCAGTTGCAAACCGTAGTCTGGATTTTTTGTGGTGGTTTTGGACCAGTGGCTTCTTCCTTGCTGAGCGGCCTTTCAGGTTATGTCGATATAGGACTCGTTTTACTGTGGATATAGATACCTTTGTACCCATTTCCTCCAGCATCTTCACAAGGTCCTTTGCTGTTGTTCTGGGATTGATTTGCACTTTTCGCACCAAAGTACGTTCATCTCTAGGAGACAGAATGCGTCTCCTTCCTGAGCGGTATGACGGCTGCGTGGTCCCATGGTGTTTATACTTGCGTACTGTTGTTTGTACAGATGAACATGGTACCTTCAGGTGTTTGGAAATTGCTCCTAAGGATGAACCAGACTTGTGGAGGTCTATAATTTTTTTTCTGAGGTCTTGGCTGATTTCTTTTGATTTTCCCATGATGTCAAGCAAAGAGGCACTGAGTTTGAAGGTCGGCCTTGAAATACATCCACAGGTACACCTCCAATTGCCTCAAATTATGTCAATCAGCCTATCAGAAGCTTCTAAAGCCATGACATCATTTTCTGGAATTTTCCAAGCTGTTTAAAGGCACAGTCAACTTAGTGCATGTAAACTTCTGACCCACTGGAATTGTGATACAGTGAATTATAAGTGAAATAATCTGTCTGTAAATAATTGTTGGAAAAATTACTTGTGTCATGCACAGAGTAGATGTCCTAACCGACTTGCCAAAACGATAGTTTGTTATCAAGAAATTTGGGGAGTGGTTGAAAAACGAGTTTTAATGACTCCAACATAAGTGTATGTAAACTTCCGACTTCAACTGTGTATATATATATATATATATATATATATATAGAATTGTTTATTATTATAATACAAAAACACTGTCATGGGAAGCACAAATAAAACGTCTCAAATCACCCAGAAAAACAGTTACATTCATCCACAAATAAGACCTCAATCAATACTTTAAATTGAACGGCACCAGCACAACAAGATTAAACAAATTTAGAATTTTGTGCATTAAAACTAAAAGCAGATTTACCTTAGGAACCTCAAGAGTTAACCAATCCTGTGAACGGGTTAGGCAACTCAGGTGTCTATACTTCAACAGCAAAAAAAATATGGATAAGAGGTACATTTATGAAGTAGGGTCTTGTAAACAAAAAGTGACTAATGTAGAGATCTATGGGTCTTCAGCGAAGTCCAGCCAACCTTTTGAAATGGGATGCAGGGGTGAGTATCAAAACTGTCCCCTGTAACAAAACGAAGGGCACTGTGGTAGATGGCATCCAACGTGTTAATAGTAGTAGCAGCTGCACTTTGATAAATAATATCACCATTATCAAGAACAGATAAAAGGTTGACTGAATAGTCTGCTTCCTACTGCTTAAAGAAAGGCACGATCTGTTTCTGTAGAAAAAGAACTTTAAATCTTAGCTTCTTAACAAACTCATCTATATGTTTTTTATATGTCAAATCCATATCAATCCAAATGACTAAGTATTTATATGCGGGAAGGCGTTCAATTGGAGAACCATCTAATGAGTGAACATGTAGTTCATCTGAAACATTCTTACAAGAGTTTGAAAATAACATGCATTTCATTTTGTCCGTATTAAGCTCAAGTTTAAATCAGCAAGGGATTCCTGCATAGCTATAAAATCTGTAGTTTTGACACAGCCAGATCAACAGTAGAGGCAGAAGCATACATAATAGTATAATCTGCATATAGATTAAGTTTACCATTAACAGATTGACCAATGGTGTTTATATAAAATTACTTTACGTAATTTAGAAATGTGCCATTTTCACAAATGTTGACACTGGTATTATGCTGGAGATCCTGAAAATGAGGTTTAAAAGTGGTGGAGTTGCCCTTTAACGGTGGACTCTCCCCTGCAGGAGGAAAATGGTTATATGGTTTATGAGAACAGGATGGCATCTTCCTATGAAGTGGGGGTCGTACCCCAAGGTGCCATCACCAGAGACAGCCAATTTGAGTGAGTCTTCTCTCTGTAAGATTGAATTTACTTTATTGATTCCCAAGAGCTAGTTTCCTGCATCCAGATTTAGCCCATAAAGTGTTGATATGCTTCAAGATCCTACTGTATCAGTCACTGCCATGGTCTCCTTCTCTAGGCTGCTGTTCCAGTGTAAGTACTCCAATACTGCGGTGAAGGCTCTGGTTATTGACGTGAACACTGTTCCTGCACCCGCTCCGGTTGCTGTTATGGGACCGCTCAGAGTGGAACTCAGACTGGCCAAAGGAACTTGTGACACCAAGACATGTAAAGACGGTAAGGTTTATTTAATTTCAGACTTGTTCTGTGTCAATTTGTAGAACCTCAAACATATTGTTTTTTATAAATGACTTTTACATTAATTTTTTTACTTCCATCCTGTCTGACTTTCAGAGTCCAGTGCCTTCACATCGTTTTACACTGAGGAAGACTACCCTCTCACTAAAGTCCTGAGGCAACCTGTATACGTTGAGGTGCGCATCCTGGGGAAGAAGGATCCCAACCTGGTCCTATTGCTGGAGAACTGCTGGACCACCTCTGACCCCAGCCCTGTCAGCATGTCCCAGTGGGACCTCCTCATTGAAAAGTGAGTAACTACAGTACTAATCCACCTGATTATGCATGTCTTGCTCTGTTTTTCAAATATGTATTTTGAACAATATGTTTGACATTTCTTCATTGTGACTTCAGATTGCATCATCTACCACTATGTAAACTAAACACAAATGTGAACGCAACATGTAAAAGTGTTGGTCCCATGTTTCATGAGCTGTAATATAAGATCCCAGAAATCTTCCATATGCACAATTTTTGTTTACATCCCTGTTAGTGAGCATTTCTCCTTTGCCAAGATAGTCCATGCACCTGGCCGGTGTGGAAGAAGAAGCTGATTAAAAGCATGATCATTACACAGGTGCACCTTGTGCAGGGGACAATAAAATGTGCAGTTTTGTCACAAAACACAATGTCACAGATGTCTTAGGTTTTGAGGGAGCGTGCATGCTGACAGCAGGAATGTCCACCAGAGCTGTTACCAGAGAATTTAATGTTCATTTCTCTACCATAAGCCACCACCAATGTTGTTTTAGAGAATTTGTCAGTTCGTCCAACCGGCCTCACAATCGAAGACCATGTGTAACCATGCCAGCCCAGGAACTCCACATCCAGCTTCTTCACCTGCGGGATCGTCTGAGACCAGCCACCCGGAGAGCTCATTAAACTGTGGGTTTGCACAATCGAAGGATTTCTGCACAAACGGTCAAAAACCATCACAGGGAAGCTCATCTACATGCTCATCGTCCTCACCAGGGTCTTGACCTGCCTGCAGTTCAACGTTGTAACCCACTGCAGTGGGCAAGTACTCACCTTCGATGGCCACTGGCACGCTGGAGAACTGTACCGTGCAGATGGCATGGCGTCGAGTGGGCGAGCAGTTTGCTGAATTCAACGTTGTGAACTGAGTGCCCCATGGTGGCGGTGGGGTTATGGTATGGGCAGGCATAAGCTACGGACAACAAACACAATTGCATTTTATCGATGGCAATTTGAATGCAGACATACAGTACCGTGATGAGAATCTGAGTCCCATTGCTGCGCCATTCATCCATCGTCATTACTTCATGCTTCAGCATGATAATGCACAGCCCCAGATTGCAAGTATCTGTACACAATTCCTGGAAGCTGAAAATGTCCCAGTTCTTCCATGGCCTGCATACTCAGACATATCACCCATTGAGCACGTTTGGGATGCTCTGGATCGACGTGTATGACAGGGTGTTCCAGTTCCCGACAATATACTGTATATAGCAAGTTGGCCCAACCAGTGAAAAGTAGTGGGACAACATTCCACAATCAACAGCCTGATCAACTCTATGCGAAGGAGATGTGTTGCGCTGCATGAGGCAAATGGTGGTCACACCAGATACTGACTGGTTCTGATCCACACCCTACCTTTTTTAAGGTATCTGTGACAAACATGTGAAATCCAAAGATTAAGTCCAAATTAATTTATTTCAATTGACTGACTTCCTTTTATGAACTGTAACTCAGTTAAATCTTTGAAATTGTTGTATAATGCATTTATATTTTCATTTAGTGTATTTGGAATTGAGGCTTGGCAACATGAAGTTTCTTTACTCCTCTCTTTCTCCAGATGTTCCTACCAGAATGATAAGTACAGGACCACCATGGTCCCTGTGGAACTCTCCTCTGGCCTTCTGTACCCCAGCCACTACAAACGCTTCATCCTCAAGATGTTTACCTTTGTGGATCACACTCTGGCTCCCCACAAAGATACAGTAATTGGCTACCTTTATTCATACCTATTTGATATAATACACACAACTTGATGTGCTATTGGCTTTTCACTAACTTATTTTATGCTGTACAGATTTTCATCCACTGTAGTGCATCTTTGTGCTACCCTACTCCATGGGACTCCTGTGAACAAAAATGCAACAAACAACGTGGGTAGTATTCTCCCTTTACAAAGGCCTTGTTTGGACACTATAGCCCATATTTAAAGTGTCTCGGAGTACAAGTGCCTGTCTAGGATCAGATTCTTCCTGTCCATAACCGTAATCATTTTCATGATTTAAAAGACAGCTGATCCTAAATCAACAATCCTATGCAGATGCTTTGTGGTGGTGAATATGACCCAGGTTCTGTTCTTAACCGTTTCCGTTGTGTTTTACAGGAAGATATGTTGCTTGGAGGAAGACTAGGCAAACTGCTGTGGTCTCCAGTGGAGAAGTGGTCCTGGTTGACAAAAAGCCAGCCTAGCCTTCAAACTACTGATACTAGCTACAGTTTGTAGCAGGATATGAAATGATGTACTCTGTCCTTCCATACCCATTACAGTGTAGGTATTGAAAAGCACTGGCAGTACTTTTTCTACGAACCTTTTACCTGGCGATTGTTTCTAATTTCTTAATACGGAAGAAACGTGTCTCTTATAAACGTCCTTGTCCAGTTGCAGGTGGCACTCCAAAAAACAGAGAATATTCAGAAAGATATTAAATCCACTTTTTGCACCGAGTGAGGAGTTCCCTCGCCTTGCATTTCCCAACATATTTGCAGGGACTACTCTTTTCTATGCGACACGGTGCAGCAAAGCGTAGAAGTAGACAACAGCGCGTCACACAGTGCGACCAAAACAAAGTTCTACACACATGCAAGAGGCATTTCTCATTAGATACAAACAGTGGATTTAATATTTTTCTGAATATTCTCCGTTTTTTTGAGTTCCATCTGCAACTGGACAAAGAAGTTTATAAGACTCTGGAACCTTCTGAATCGAGAATGAAGAATGTACCGCAAAGTAAAGGTTAGTCTAAAATATCCTGATTACGGCTAAACAGCAGTTTAGGCATGACATCAGACACAAGCTGTAGCTCTGCCGCTAAATTCTCGTGTTTACTTGGCTATAATAAAACATGGGTTCCTGATTTCGCTACGTATTTGTCTAATAAACAGTTGTACCCCCCCCCAATTATATAGACTTATTTGTGCATATTAAAACCTACTCTCTTGCCACAGAAATGTGGATATAGGATCTGTAAATCTTGTCAGGTTTGTTATGTTAAGGCATTGTCTAATTCCTGGAATCTTTGAAAGCAGTGGTCAAGGTTGTGTAGAACTATCATTCTATTCTAGGCCACTCCAACCCTGTTCCTGGAGTGCTACCCTCATGTAGGTTTTCGCTTCATCCTCAATCAACTGCACCTGAGTATAATAATTAGCTGCTTGATAAACTGAACCAGGTTAGTTAAAACTGGGGTTGTAGTGAAAACCTACAGGGTAGCTCTCCAGGAGAGCCCTGTTCAAGGCCAAAACACAGAACAGTCAAAGTACTTTTTCTATACTGAACAAAAATATAAAACAACAATTTAAGATTTTACTGAGTTACAGTTCATATAAGGAAATCAGTCAATTGAAATAAATTAGGCCCTAATCTATGGTTTTCTCATGACTGGGCAAGGACACAACCATGTGGGGGCCTGGGAGGGCATAGGCCCACCCACTGGGGAGCCAGGCCCAGCCAATCAGAATGAGTTTTTTCCCACAAAAGGGCTTTATTACAGACAAACATACTCCTCAGCACTGAGTATTTTCATCCCGCAGGTGAAAAAGCTAGATGTGGAGGTCCTGGGCTGGTGTGGTCTGCCATTGGGAGGCCGGTTGGACGTACTGCCACATTCTCTAAAACAATGTTAGAGGCAGTTTTTGGTAGAGAAATTAACATGCAATTCTCTGGCAACAGCTCTGGTGGACATTCCTGCAGTCAGATACCAATTGTGCGCTCCCTCATCTGTGGCATTGTGTTGTGACAAAATTGCACGTTTTAGAGTGGCCTTTTATTGACCCCCAGCACAAAGTGCACCTGTGTAATGGTCATGCTGTTTAATCAGCATCTTGATATGCCACACCTGTAAGGTGGATGGATTATCTTGGCAAAGGAGAAATGCTCACTAACAGTGATGTAAACAAATGTGTGGGCCAAATTTTGGGGAAATGTTGCAATTTGTGCATATGGAACATTTCTGGCATCTTATTTCATCTCATGAAACCAACACTTCGCTTTTTATATTTTGGTTCAGTATATATGGGCATTTCCATGGTAAGAGATGAGACTTGTTTTTCACCTTAAAATGTAGGCTGTCAAATAAGCCAATGATTGCAAAGATAAACCATACAAATATCCACAGAAGTTTGGTAACAGTATGAACGTTTTTGCTGTTTGTGCCATCATTCTGTTAAACTTAGCAACTTTGTCAAATTGAGTAGAAATTGTTAAGTAGTTATAAGGTTTGTTTAACTATGCAATCATTTTTTTTGTCTCAGTAGCTAGGTTTCCATCCAATTGGCGATAGACTTATGCGAATACTCTAGAATCTGCATAAAGAAATCATGCGCATTTTCCCACCAGTGGCGTTACCACCAAATTGACTTTGTGGATAAAAATTTGTGCCTAATTTTTTTTTTTGCGTACATTTTCATGTTCTGAATACAAATCTAAAGTTCAATATGTTTCCATCGCATTTTTTATTCTACTAGTGGTTTTGTAACAAACTCTTGCTTTAAATTGCACCTACACCTACTCTGGTCTTGCCTGGCACCTGCACTCTAGCCAACAGCTAGATTCAGTGTGTGAAGACTAGTCTACATGAGATTATTATGGATAAGAGCGTGAATGTTTATTGTCAAACGGAAGCCAAGCATCGTTCATCATGTCACCAGAATAATAGCCTCGATATTTATTTGAAATGAGCATCAACCTCATCACCTTGCACATTCACCACCCTGTGAAGTTTATCAATTATTTTATCTGTAGCCTAGTAAACTGCATGCTTTCCCGAGTCGTAATGGAAGGACCACATAACATAAAATTGTGTGACTCAAAGTTCACTTACACCGCTATTATTCGCATAATTCATTTTACAGATACACAAAAAGATCCCACCATGTCGAATGAACAAATTGTCTGTCGGCATTTATAAAATTGTACCGGCATTTCATGTTTCCATCAACCTGGTCGTGACTTCTCATGCGCCATGTAATTCATCCGCATGAAATTGTTGGATGGAAACGTAGTTAGTGATCCATACTATTATCCAAGTGAGCATATTGCCGCAAAGAGAAATTGGGGAGTTGGAAGATATTCCAGTGTAACAGAAGGCTTCAGGTAGACATTTAATAATCCCTGAGTTTTAACTCTGGCCCTATTCATAATTGTATTATGCACCCCTTTCCCTCCTTGTAGGTAAGATCTAATGTTCTGTGCTTACTATGCCTTCAATAATGTAAACTCAGCAAAAAAAGAAACATCCTCTCACTGTCAACTGCGTTTATTTTCAGCAAACTTAACATGTGTAAATATTTGTATGAACATAAAATTCAACAACTGAGACAAACTGAACAGGGGGTGTCAAAATCAAAAGTCAGTATATGGTGTGGCCACCAGCTGCATTAAGTACTGCAGTGCATCTCCTCATGGACTGCACCAGATTTGCCAGTTCTTGCTGTGAGATGTTACCCCACTCTTCCACCAAGTTGTCCACCAAGCCATGGCAGAACACTGACATTCCTGTCTTGCAGGAAATCACGCACAGAACGAGCAGTATGGCTGGTGGCATTGTCATGCCAGGGTCATATCAGGATGAGCCTATAGGAAGGGTACCACATGGGAGGAGGAGGTCTTCCCTGTAACGCACAGCGTTGAGATTGCCTGCAATGACAACAAGCTCAGTCCGATGATGCTGTGTGATGGACTCTCAACTTCCAAATCGATCCCGCTCCAGAGTACAGGCCGCGGTGTAACGCTCATTGCTTCAACGATAAACGCAAATGATGGTGAGACAAAACCACGACTCGTCAGTGAAGAGCACTTTTGCCAGTCCTGTCCAGCGATGGTGGGTTTGTGCCCATAGGCGACGTTGTTGCCGGTGATGTCTGGTGAGGATCTGCCTTACAACAGGCCTACAAGCCCTCAGTCCAGCCTCTCTCAGCCTATTGCGGACAGTCTGAGCACTGATGGAGGGATTGTGCGTTCCTGGTGTAACTCGGGCAGTTGTTGCCATCCTGTACCTGTCCCGCAGGTGTGACGTTCGGATGTACCGATCCTGTGCAGGTGTTGTTACACGTGATCTGCCACTGCGAGGACGATCAGCTGTCTGTCCTGTCTCCCTGTAGGGCTGTTTTAGGCGTCTCACAGTACGGACATTGCAATTTATTGCCCTTGCCACATCTGCAGTCCTCATGCCTCCTTGCAGCATGCCTAAGGCACATTCACGCAGATGAGCAGGAACCCTGGGCATCTTTCTTTTGGTGTTTTTCAGAGCCAGTAGAAAGGCCTCTTTAGTGTCCTAAGTTTTCATAACTGACCTTAATTGCCTAACGTCTGTAATAGAGGTCGACCAATTAGGATTTTTCAACGCCGATACCGATTATTGGAGGACCCAAAAAAAAGCCGATACCCATTAATCGGCCGATTTTTATTTATATATATATATTTGTAATAATGACAATTACAACAATACTGAATTAACACTTATTTTTAACTTAATATAAAACATAAATAAAAATCAATTTAGTCTCAATTGGTTAAAATAATGTAAAAACAGTGTTGGAGAAGAAAGTAAGAGTGCAATATGTGCCATGTAAAAAGGCTGACGTTTAAGTTTCTTGCTCAGAACATAACATATGAAAGCTGCTGGTTCCTTTTAACATGAGTCTTCAATATTCCCAGTTAAGAAGTTTTAAATTGTAGTTATTATAGGACTATCTCTCTCTATACCATTTGTATTTCATATACCTTTGACTATTGGATGTTCTTATAGGCACTATAGTATTGACAGCCTAATCTCGGAGTTGATAGGCTTGAAGTCATAAACAGAGCTGTGCTTCAAGCATTGCGAAGAGCTGCTGGCAAACTCAGCAAAGGGCTGTTTGAATGAATGCTTACGAGCCTGCTGCTGCCTACCACCGCTCAGTCAGACTGCTCTATCAAATCATAGACGTAATTATAATATAACACACAGAAATACGAGCCTTAGGTCATTAATATGGTAAAATCCAGAAACTATCATTTCGAAAACAAAACGTTTGTTTCAGTGAAATACGGAACCGTTCCATATTTTATCGAACGGGTGGCATCCAAGTCTAAATATTGCTGTTACATTGCACAACCTTCAATGTTATGTCATAATTATGTACAATTCTGGCAAGTTAATTATGGTCTTTGTTTGGAAGAAATGGTCTTCACACAGTTCGCAACGAGCCAGGCGGCCCAAACTGCTGCATATACCCTGACTCTGCTTGCACGGAACGCAAGACAAGTGATACAATTTCCCTGCTAACATGAATTTCTTTTAACTAAATATGCAGGTTTAAAAAATACATACTTGTATTGATTTTAAGAAAGGCATTGATGTTTATGGTTAGGTACAATGGTGCAACGACAGTGCTTATTTTCACGAATGCACAAATCGTCACCCGTTTGGCGAAGTAGGCTGTGATTCGATGCTAATTTAACAGGCATCGCATTGATTATTTGCAACGCAGGACAAGCTAGTTAAACTAGTAATATCATCAACCATGTGTAGTTAACTAGTGATTTAAGATTGATTGTTTTTTATAAGATAAGTTTAATGCTAGCTAGCAACTTACCAGTCTCCTCGTGGAGTGCAATGTAATCGGCGTCCAAAAATGCAAATTACCGATTTTGTTATTTAAACTTGAAATCGGCTCTAATTATGCCGATTTAATCGGTCAACCTCTAGTCTGTAAGCTGTTAGTCTTAATGACCGTTCCACAGGTGCATGTTCATTAATTGTTTATGGTTCATTGAACAAGCATGGGAAACAGATCTGTGAAGTTATTTGGATTTGTACGAATTATTTTTGAAAGGGTCCTGAAGAAAGGACGTTTCTTTTTTTCTGAGTTTATATATTACTGGGACTGATACATACAAGTATTTGAAGTGGAGCAGGGCTATAGATTGTTCTGCCCTGTACCCACTGAATAAGTTGAGGGTTCAGTAGGTTGCAATTGCAACCCATATGCAACTTAAAATGTCTCTGATAGAAATACAATATATGTAATTCACATAATTCTTTATACTATGTAGACATGTCTGTTCTACATAATACATTTCTATCAATACTCTAAAGTTGAGCCCTCCTCAATAAAGCCCCAGGTGTACTTGATTTTGTCTGCAGGAAGGTGGCCAATGGTAGCTAAATGACATTCAACCTCACATTCCTCAGCACCTGTTTGGTTAGTCAGGTTTGGGCCAGAATCAAGCTGATTGCTGAAGGGGTTATAAAATGGTTTGACAAACTGCAGAAGAAAAACAAAGATGTATTCCCACTGATGGGTTTCAGGCACTCATTTGCAGGGCTTCTGTTGGTTGTGGCTTTTGGCTGTGTTGTTGGTGATGCTTGGGACTCCAGACGGTTTTATCCGAGATCAGGGTTTCTGCACGATGAAGTCCCAGCCAGGTTTCAAATCAAATCAAATGTTGTCCTGCAGACAAAATCAAGTACACCTGGGGCTTTATTGAGGAGGGCTCTTCTTGCACTGGCTTCTGAGAGTCAAACCTGGCATGCTGACTCGTTGCTGTCCCCAGTCCACCTGGCCGTGCTGCTGCTCCAGTTTCAACTGTTCTGCCTGCGGCTATGGAACCCTGACCTGTTCACTGGACGTGCTACCTGTCCCAGACCTGCTGTTTTCAACTCTCTAGAGACAGCAGGAGCGGTAGAGATACTCTCAATGATCGGCTATGAAAAGCCAACTGACATTTACTCCTGAGGTTCTGACTTGTTGCACCCTTGACAACTACTGTGATTATTATTATTTGACCATGCTGGTCATTTATGAACATTTGAACATCTTGGCCATGTTCTGTTATAATCTCCACCCGGCACAGCCAGAAGAGGACTGGCCACCCCTCATAGCCTAGTTCCTCTCTAGGTTTCTTCCTAGGTTTTGGCCTTTCTAGGGAGTTTTTCCTAGCCACCGTGCTTCTACACCTGCATTGCTTGCTGTTTGGGGTTTTACGCTGGGTTTCTGTACAGCACTTTGAGATATCAGCTGATGTAAGAAGGGCTATATAAATACATTTGATTTGATATTGAGTGCCACTACTTGAGGTAACTATTGTTGCGTTCTTCACTTTGACAACCCATATCATTCTGAGGTTTGAGTAATACCATATTCCATGTTTGTTTCTAGGAATCACGATGTGAGCAGCAAATACCTGAAGCCGACCTGGATCCCCTACACTTCCAACATGGTGGCAGAGGAACTCCTCTACTTCTCCCTGAGGTTAATGACTGGTAGGTAGACCTGACTGGAAGCCTCTTCCTTTGTGTAAACCCCCACTGACATGCCACTCGTCTTTCCAGCTGACTGGCAGTTTGAGAGGCCCTCCAACCATTACCGTCTAGGTGACATCATCAACATGGAAGCCTCGGTCATGCCGTACCACCACGTTCCCCTCCGTGTCTTTGTGGACCGCTGTGTCGCCACCTTGGCGCCTGATGTTCACACTGTCCCTAGATATTCTTTCATTGAGGACCATGGGTGAGTTTAGTTGTCAGTTTGACTCCTCTTATATTACCTTAAATGTAACCCCTGAAGTCTAACGTTGACCCTTGGTCTCAGGTGTCTGGTTGATGCCAAGTTGACCGGCTCCAGCTCCCAGTTCCTGTCCAGATCCCAGGATGACAAGATCCAGTTTCAGCTGGAGTCCTTCAGGTTCCAACCAGAGAATGATTCCCAACAGCTCTACATAACATGTCATCTGAAAGCGACTGCAGCCTCGTCCCCCATTGATGCTGAGAACAAGGCCTGCTCTTTCACAGATGGGTATGTATAAACTGAGTTGTGGGTATATTACCTTTATGACATGCTGCATAAACTAAATTCCATATTTATCTTTAGCTGCAGGTGGGGTTGACCAGATGTGTGGCTGCTGTGACTCCAGCTGTGCTGCGAGGAAGGCTGGAGATCTGGACAGTGATTCAGGTAGGTGTTAAAGCCAGAGCTTTATCATATTACACTGTTTTAGCTCATCACTGGTAATGTGTGTCTACTCTCCTCAGATTTGCGATGGGAAGGTGAAGCTACCCTGGGCCCCATAATTGTTCAAGAGTAATATTACTATTTTAACAACTGTTTTTGGGGAAATAAACTCATAAAATGCCATTTTCATGCCTGACTGGATTTATTTCAAATTTAACCTTCAATGTCTGCTGGGCCTAATTCTGGAAGGCGTAGCATTATCACCCATTCAGATTTGAGAAATGTATATAGTGGATTACTCGTGTCTAAATATAGCAACCTTACTGACTTAGCCCCAATTTTCTGTATTGACTAGATGCTCACATCTTTGGAACTTAACATTGGATGTGGAGAATTATTAGGCTGCCCATTGGCTTATCTTCCTGTGGCTCAATGCAGCAGCCTCATAAATCAGATGTGTCATAGTAAACATGAATCCATACACTCAGTGGTTGCATAAGAATGAAGGTTACTTGAGGCAAAAGGAGGGTGGATGGGTACGTGTAACTCAACTGTCTAGCAACCCAAATGTTTGGAAATTATCACGGCTACTTTGCAACTACTTAACATGTTAGCTAACCTTAACCCAACTGCTAAGCTAATGTTAGCTACCTTGTCAGCATTAGCCATGTAGCTAATGTTGGAATTCGTAATATCATGCATATTGCAAATTCTTAAAGTTTTGTATGACGGGGCTGGACATCCACAAACTAACACGTATGTATCATACTAAATGAAGGGAGATTTACTGTTGTCTACCCCGGAGATCAGATCAAAATATCCGTCACTTGATGGCTACAGTAGGTGTGGCTTTTACTGTGAAGTGCTTGCTTACAAGCCCTTTTCCCAACAATGCGGAGTTGAAGGAAATGTTACCGCAATAAAATCACTATATACAGGTACAAGGTGTAGGGATAAAAGTTAGATGTATCTTGATTTCCTACGCAGCATGTGTGAAGGAGTCTGTGTAAATAGTGTAGCCATTTCATGAACTGTTCAGCAGTCTTATGGCTTGGGGTAGAAGCTAGTTGCAGCCTGAACACAGAAGTAAAGATATTACATTTAGACAATGCACACATTTAACAAGCAAAGTAGACATTTAATGCCTGACAGGTAATGTTTAACATTTCAGTGGGATTAGTAGAGGTCTAGTCATGGTTGATTGCATTAGATCCATTAGTGATGGATTTACTTTTTGCCTGACAAATGTGATTGGGTAAATAATTCCTCTGTGATGGCGCTGGTTATTGTAGATTAGTATTTGGTCTGGGGGGTAGCCGATGACCTGAACTTGTCTGTCTGGTTAAGTTCTTTTGCTATTAAACTCTAATTGGTCTGAAAAATACTGGTTTCTTAAATTATTACAGAAAATCAAGACTGGATACTAATTTGCAGTGGTGTGAAATACTTTTAAAGTATTTAAGTAGTTTAATCTTCACTATTTATATTTTGGGAAACTCTTACTTCACTAGATTCCTAAAGAAAATAATGTTATTTTTACTCCCTACATTTTCCATGACATGCAGAAGTACTTGTTACATGAGTAATGCTTAACAGGACAGAGAAATGGTCCATTCACACACTAATCAAGAGAACATCCCTGGTCACCCTACTGCCTCTGGCCTGCCGGACTTACTAAACACATGCATTTTTGATAAACGGTGTCTGAGTTTTGGAGTGTGCCCCTGGATATCCGTAAAACCAAGAAAATGGTGCAGTCTGCTTTGCTTAATATAAGGCATTTGAAATTATTTATACTTTTGATACAAAAGTATATTTAGAACCAAATAGTTTGACTTTTACTGGGTGACTTTTACTTGTTACTTTCTATTAAGGTATCTATACTTTTACTCAAGTATGACAATTGGGTACTTTTTCCGCCACTGCTAATTTGCTTTAAACGCGAAGCCATGAGAGATGATGCATACGGTTGACATTCATATAGATAGAGCAATGAATAGCTAATCTGGCAGCCCTGTTTTGAGTGGGCTGGCCAGCTGTCGCTGAAGCTGTGCCCTCTTTGTAGCCTTCTCAGTCATGCTACACCCTTTGGAGGCTAAGACAAAACACCAACGCAGACATGTTTATCAGCCTGCTATAGTGTGGGAGGCGGAGGGTATATGAAACCAGAGGGAGACATGGGTAGGAAGTTCTGAAATACGTGAAGTGGATGGGGATGGGGCTAGGTAGGAGGGCACACTGTATGGGGGATAAAAAATAATAGATAAGGAGTGGTGAAGGGGTTGGAGGAGTGGGAGAAGGGGACCTATTGCTTGCTTCGTCCCATATCCTGCTAGTGTTTGTCAGCGCTGGGTCTGCGTAACGGACAAGACAGACTGTAGACCGACAGTATCACCTCTGATGGGGCATTAGGCCTCCCCCTCACACATGCTTCCATTCGAACACACTTCACCTCCTACAACACTATGAAAGACACACTTCACTTCCTACACTATGAAAGACACACTTCACCAATGTGCTATACTGACACACACAGGAACATATCTAGTGTACACTCGTAAACTTATACGCACACTGCAAGCACGAACCCGAAAACTTGGCGTACAGTCACACATACATCCTTTGACACTGCTGACACAGAGTTCCAGGAACAGACAGTCATTCTATTCATCTTGATCATACAGTGCCTTCTCAATTGTCCTGAATAAAGTATGTGGTTATAAGCGCAACCATAGACTTAGATGACTCATCTTTGTATCTGTACCAGTATGGTGCCTGTGAGAGCACGGGCAGTGCCATTGAGGCTGTCTCCATTTTGAAGTAGTCAATGTTCTACTTCTATGAGTTGATAAACAAACTGAAAGGGTGCATACTGCCACCTGGAATGTGTTGTTTGAACAGGTATAAAGCCAAGGTTGGTGATTTACTGCCACCTGCAGTTATGGAATGTTTGCTCACAAGTATAATTGTTGACTACTTCAAAATAATGGTTGCCCGGGCAATGGCAATGTTCATGTAAAAACGGGTTATTTCTAAGTAGTGAACTCTATCCATCTCTATGGTTGCCCTCATTGAGATGGAAGGGCAATTTATACTTTGGGAGAATCTGAATTGCATTTCCTTGATTGCTCCTGTCCTCACCTCCTCCTAAAAACCCATTGTATGAGGTCAGATATTTAGGGACCTCTGACCTTCTCATCCAATGGGTTTTGAGAAGGAGGGAATTAGAGGATGCGATGAATCAAGGAAATGCAATTCAGATTCTCCCCTTGAGCTCAAGTTCATCCTGAGGAAGGGATGATGCAGACCATTAGTTTACAGTTGAGAGCCCTCTGCTGGTCTCACTGTGTCAATAACATAATATACTCAGTGCTCAATGACCACAGAACTGCAAGGAGAAATTCAGCCTCTGAACTGAAGAAAGAATCACAACGAATCACCATGTTCAAGTCACAATCGCCAACATGGGAGATGTAACTACATAGCAGATTGGTACACACATATCTTTGGCAAATTGATCACGCAATAACACATTTTCAACTGATACCTTTTAGGCACTAGATAACAATGGGAAGAACAGGTTTGGTGGAACAACAGTTCAGGGGCTGAGGGTTGAGGTGAGAAACATTGATTAAGCAAGTCCTCTCCCTCTAAAGTACAGAGGAGCTTGAGTCACGATGTGTCATTAATCACTATGAGTCATAGCAGCTAGTCACGCATAAAGCAGGGTGTTGGGATACTTTATCTACGCAACTATTTTAGGAACACTGCACGTGGTGCTAATATTAAGCAAGTTTGAATCACACTGTGTCCTAATGAGTACTGTTGACATGTCTATCTGTTTCTAAGGATTCCTGTGGCTGCTGCATTATCTTCACAACCAGATTTAACCTTATATTTCATCTGTTACACTCCTTGTAAATGTAGAATATAAAAGCACAGAAATGTCTGTATTGCAGACTATTGAATTAAATCTGATTTAATTTGAGGTACAAAAAACATCAAGGTGTGTAATTGATCACAAAGGAAAAACAAAATCATTCATCAAAATGCTTATTTCCAAAGTTGTCCTGAGTAAGCTGCTGAATAGTCTGTTAGAATGGATATGGAGGCAGGGCTCATTGCAGTCTGATGTACACTACCATTCAAAAGTTTGGAGTCACTTACAAATGTCCTTGTTTTTGTAAGAAAAGCACATTTTTTGTCCATTAAAATGACATCAAATTGATCAGAAGTACAGTGTAGATATTAATGTTGTAAATGACTATTGTAGCTGGAAACGACAGATTTTTTATGGAATATCTACATAGGCGTACAGAGGCCCATTATCAGCAACCATCACTCCTGTGTTCCAATGGCACGTTGTGTGAGCTAATCCAAGTTTAGCATTTTAAAAGGCTAATTGATCATTAGAAAACCCTTTTGCAATTATGTTAGCACAGCTGAAAACTGTTCTGATTTAAAGAAGCATTAAAACTGGCCTTCTTTAGGCTAGTTGAGTACCTGGAGCATCAGCATTTGTAGGTTCGATTAGACTCAAAATGGCCAGAAACAAAACTTTCTGAAACTCGTCAGTCTATTCTTGCTGAGAAATGAAGGCCATTCCATACGGGAAATTGCCAAGAAACTGAAGATCTAATACAACGCTGTGTACTACTCCCTTCACAGAACAGCGCAAACTGTCTAACTAGAATAGAAAGAGTGGGAAGCCCCGGTGCACAACTGAGCAAGAGGACAAGTACATTAGTGTGTCTAGTTTGAGAAACAGACGCCTCACAAGTCCTCAACTGGCAGCTTCATTAAATAGTATGCGCAAAACACCAGTCTCAACATCAACAGTGAAGAAAGAGGCGACTCTGGTATGCTGTCCTTCTAGGCAGAGTTCCTCTGTCCAGTGTCTGTGTTCTTTTTCTCATCTTAATCTTGTCTTTTTATTGGCCAGTCTGAGATATGGCTTTTTCTTTGCAACTTTGCCTAGAAGGCCAGCATCCCGGAGTCGCCTCTTCACTGTTGACGTTGAGACTGGTGTTTTACGGGTACTATTTCATGTAACTCTTTCCAGCTTTATGCAAGTCAACAATTTTTAATCTTAGGTCTTCTGAGATCTCTTTTGTTTAAGGTATGGTTCACATCAGGCACTTCTTCTCAAATTTTGTGAGTGTTTTTTATAGGGCAGGGCAGCTTTAACCAACATCTCCAGTCTCATTGATTGGACTCCAGGTTAGCTGACTCCTGACTCCAATTAGCTTTTGGAGAAGTCATTAGCCTAGGGGTTCACATACATTTTCCAACCTACACGTTATATGTTTAAATAATTTATTCAATATAGACACGAAAAATACAATAATTTGTGTGTTATTAGTTTAAGCACACTGTGTTTGTCTATTGTTGTGACTTAGATGAAGATCAGATCAAATTTTTTGACCAACTTATGCAGAAATCCAGGTAATTCCAAAGGGTTCACATACTTTTTGTTGCCACTGTATACACTACCATTCAAAAGTTTGGGGTTACTCAGAAATGTCCTTGTTTTTGAAAGAAAAGCTCCAAAAAGAAAAGCTCAAAATGGCACTGTTGCTACTCTCCCTAGGAGTGGCCATCCTGCAAAGATGACTGCAAGAGCACAGCGCAGAATGCTCAATGAGGTTAAGAAGAGTCCTAGAGTGTCAGCTAAAGACTTACAGAAATCTCTGGAACATGCTAACATCTCTGTTGACGAGTCTACGATACGCAAAACACTAAACAAGAATGGTGTTCATGGGAGGACACCACGGAAGAAGCCACTGCTGTCCAAAAAAACATTGCTGCACATCTGAAGCTTGCAAAAGAGCATCTGGATGTTCCACAGTGCTACTGGCAAAAATTCTGTTGACAGATTAAACTAAAGTTGAGTTGTTTGGAAGGAACACACAACACTGTGTGGAGAAAAAAAGACACAGCACACTAACATCAAAATTTTATCCCAACTGTAAAGTATGGTGGAGGGAGCATCATGGTTTGGGGCTGCTTTGCTGCCTCAGGGCCTGGACAGCTTGCTATCATTGACGGAAAAATGAATTCCGAAGTTTATCAAGACATTTTGCAGGAAAATGTAAGGCTATCTGTCCACCAATTGAAGCTCAACAGAAGTTGGGTGATGCAACAGGACAACGACCCAAAACACCAAAGTAAATCAACAACAGCATGGCTTCAACAGAAGAAAATACACCTTCTGGAGTGGCCCAGTCAGAGTCCTGACCTCAACCCGATTGAGATGCTGTGGCATGACCTCAAGAGAGCGGTTCACACCAGACATCCCAAAAATATTGCTGAACTGAAACAGTTTTGTAAAGAGGAATGGTCCAAAATTCCTCCTTACCGTTGGCAAGGTCTGATCCGCAACTACAGAAAACGTTTGGTTGAGGTTATTGCTGCCAAAGGAGGGTCAACCAGTTATTAAATCCAAGAGTTCACATAATTTTCCCACCCTGCACTGTCAATGTTTACACGGTGTGTGTTCAATAAAGACATTTAAAATGTATAATTGTTTGTGTGTTATTAGTTTAAGCACACTGTGTTTGTCTATTGTTGTGACTAAGATGAAGATCAGATAAAATGTTATGACCAATTTATGCAGAAATCCAGGTAATTCCAAAGGGTTCACATACTTTCTCTTGCCACTGTATGTTGTAGCACTTAAACATGTTACAATAGGCCCTACATGGAAGCCTAAAAAATCTATTCCAGTCTGCCTCAGAAAGCTAGGTCTACGTAAAGAAAGTTGCCGCGATTTGTTTTTCCATAGAGTAGGCCTACATTGATCTACTGTTCAGTTGCATAAACGTTGTAATCAGAACCTGCATGTCTGTCTAGAAGAACTCATGATCAATGAGATAAAGTATGCAAATAGGACAGGGCCATGATGTAAAGGACATAATGTATACCAGAGGAGGCTGGTGGAAGGAGCTAGTGGAGGACAGGCTCATTAAGCCCTCCTCTGATACACATGATGAAACTCCTGGTGCGAGGCCAAGACTTTTCCCACACATGAAACTTGCTGTCGCTATGGAGATAAACTCCTCAGAATGTAATCTTTGGCTCACCTGTGTATGGGATGTACTCTACCGTAGATTGGGGGGAAAGAGCAAGAGAGAGAGAGCGAAGGGGGGAAGGGGTCATGGATGGAGAGTTGCCTTTCTCTGAAGCCCTTGGTAGTGAACATTGATCTGTTTCACTCTGTGATTATTTATTTTTTTAAGTATACAGCAAAATATAGGAAATGTCCTTTACCTGGAAAAAAAGAAACCTAAAGGAAAGATCAGATTCTCATATAGAGAAATGGGAATCAGAAAACAATACCACTGTGCTCTCTATTACCTCCCTTTCAAAATGGCCTCTAGCCTACTGTAAAATCATCTCTCTGCAGCATGCTCTCTCAAGTATCAAAGTATTTCCATGACAACGGCAGAAGCTATAGCCCCCTCAGCGTTGGTAGTGGAGTAGGCGAGAGGGCATGCCTGTCGATATCACTAGACTGTGAGACAGCCGGGATGGTGGGCAGAGATGGACAGACGGGGGCATGTGTGTGTGTGTGTGTGTGTGTGTGTGTGTGTGTGTGTGTGTGTGTGTGTGTGTGTGTGTGTGTGTGTGTGTGTGTGTGTGTGTGTGTGTGTGTGTGTGTGTGTGTGTGTGTGTGTGTGTGTGTGTGTGTGTGTGTGTGTGTGAGACAGACGGGGGTGGCATCGTGCAAGCAGGCTTTGTCTGGAACAAATCGTCCTCTCGCCTCACTCATACTCACACTCACACTGTCTTCTCAAGCACATACAAGCCTCCAGCAGACAGAGAAACACATACAGATGCACTGTTCATTTGACCCTGTTTCTGACAACAGGAAAATAATCCTCCAGCAACAGGAAATGGGAATTATTATGTGGATTATAATTAATTGACATTTTTGTAGGGGTTGATACTATGTTTGTTAGGGCAAATCAAGTCTCAAGTTTTAAAGTAGAAATTACAAACTTTAGAAGCCTTTTAAACCTTGAGTACACTATAATTAGCATTTCCCTGAAAATGTTCTCGATGACAGATTGATCAAATTAGGATAGCAGATCTGTAGGTACTGGCAGCATGAACAGAATTGTCTTCCAGTCTGGCCAAATGACTCTCCCTCCAGACCTCCTCCATTGTTGCTTTTTGGACACAACAAGAAAAAGGGAGTTGCAAAAATACTGCCCTCCACTCAAAATAGTTTATATGTTTGTAAAGGCCTTTTGTGGGGAAAAACATATTCTGATTGGCTGCCCAGTCATGTGAAATCGATAGATTAGGGCCTAAAGAATTTATTTCAATTGACTGATTTCCTTCTATGAACCGTAACTCAGTAAATTCTTTGTAATTGTTGCATGTTGCATTTATATTTTTGTTCAGTATAGAATCAGTTTTGTATTTTAGGTCATAATGAATAAGATTATATGAACAGGGGGGACCTGATTCAAGATCAGCACTACTACTCTGAGACGCTTGATGAATACGGGCCCAGATTTACATCAATATTACTTACTTTATCATTACACCATTGAATCAAAATTAATGAGTTGATATTTCTTTGTCCCTCATCCCGAGCCATGGCCTGTTCATCCTGCAACCATCTATCAAACGGAGACAGTACACGTGTATCAAAGCCAGGACCGAGAGACTGAAAAACAGCTATTTCCAGGCCATCAGGCAGTTGAACAGCCATCACTAGCCGGCTACTGCCCGGTACTCTGCCCTGCACCTTAGAGACTGCTGCCCCATGTATATAGAGACATTGAACATTGGTCACTTTAACAATGTTTACATATTATTTTACCCACTTTATATGTACAGTATATACTATATTCTAGTGACACTCCCTGATCTGTTTCACCCATCTTTGTGCTTGTCTCCACCCCACTCCAGGTGTCGCCCATTATCACCATTATCCCCAGGGTATTTATACCTGTGTTCTCTGTATGTCGGTTGCCAGTTCATTTTGTTTTGTGAAACCTACTAGCTTTTTTCCCCTTGCTCCTGTCTGTTCTAGTTCCTGTTTTCTAGTTTTTCCTGGTTTTGACCAATCTGCCTGCCTTGACCCTGAGCCTGCCTGTCATTCTCTACCTTGCCACACCACACTGGATTATTGACCCCTGCCTGCTCTAACCCTGAGACTGCCTGCTGTTCTTGACCTTTTGCACCCTATCTGGATTATTGACCTCTGCCTGCCCTTGACCTGTCTTCTTGCCTGCCCCTGTAGTAGTAATAAAATGTAGTTATTTTGACACTGTCTGCATCTGGGTCTTACCTGAAACGTGATAGTACGAACTGGCCATGACTGACCCAGCAGACTCGGACCAGCTCCGCAACGCCATCTCCTCCCAAGGAGCCACCATTGGAAGGCACGAGGAGTTGCTTTGTGGTCTTATGGAAGGCTTGTCTGTTAGGCAGCCTTCCACGATGGTAACCTCCCAGCCCCTCAGTAACCCGACTGTTAGCAATGCTGCCTTCCCGGTCATCCCGGTTTCCCGGGAACCCAGCTTACCTCCCCCAGAACGCTTCGATGGAGAGCACCTTTCGGACGTTTCTCACTCAGTGTTCCCTGATAGAGCTGCAGCCCTCCTCATTCCCCTCTGACCATTCTAAGATAGCGTACCTCATCATGCTGATGTCCGGGAGGCTTCTCGCCTGGGCTACGGCAGTATAGGAACAACATTCGGCTGTATGCTTCAGTCTGGAGTAGTTCGGGTCAGAGGTTAAGAAAGTTTTCGATGCTCCACTGTCCGGGAGATTGGCTGCCAGGAAGTTACTCCAGCTTCGGCAAGACTCCCGCAGTGTGGCAGACTATGCGATGGATTTCCGCACGTTGGCAGCTGAGAGTGCCTGGAACTCAGAAGCACTGTTCAACATGTTCCTGCATGGAGTATCGGAGGAAGTAAAGGACCAGCTTGCAGCCCGGGATCTCAACTCGCTCATCGCCTTGGCCATTCGGATCGATGGGCGAGTACGGGAACGAAGGAAGGAGAGGAGATTTGATTTCACTCGCCCTTCCAAGGATTCCACCTCGCTTCCGAGGCATCCCAGAAGTCCTTGGCGGCTCCGTTGCCGAGAGAGTTCTGCACACTCATTGGGTCGTTGGCCAGCCTGTTTTCCGGGTTCCACCCCCAGTCCAATCGCCAGTCGGAGAGAGCCAACGAAGACCTGGAGATGACTCTGCGCTGCCTGGTCTCCGCCAACCCCACCACCTGGAGCCAGCAACTAGTGTGGGTGGAATACGCCTGCAACACTCTTCTTTGCTCTGCCATGGGTCTATCTTCCTTTGAGTGTTCCCTGGGGTATCAGCCCCCGCTCTTCCCTGAGCAGGAGGAAGAGGTCGGCATACCTTCGGCACAGATGTTTGACTGAACCAGGCATTGTGTGTAGGCCAGTGACACAAAATCTAAATTTAATCCAGTTTAAATTCAGGCTGTAACACAACAAAATGTGGAAAAAATCAAGGGGTGTGAATACTTTCTGAAAGCACTGCAACTACTGCTGTACACACCTTTTATATTCATAAACTGTCCATACTGTCTGTATTGTTACTGTCCATACTATTGTTTTATGGATAGTGTGTATTGTTATTATATTGCTAGATATTACTGCAATGTTGGAGCTAGAAACATAAGAATTTTGCTGCACCTGCGATAACATCTGCAGATCTGTGTACATGACCACAAAATGTTGATTTGATAACCATAGAACATTAATTTTGTATCAATCAAATGTATTTATGAAGTCCTTTCTACATCGGCAGATGTCGCAAAATGCTATACAGAAATCCAGCCTAAAACCGCAAAAAGCAAGCAATGCAGATGTAGAAGCACGGTGGTTAGGAAAAACTCCCTAGAAAGGCAGGAACCTAGGAAAGAAACCTAGAGAAGAATCAGGCTCTGAGGGGTGGCCAGTCCTCTTCTGGCTGTGCCGGGTGGAGATTATAACAGTATATGGCCATTAAGGCCAGATTGTTCTCAAAGATGTTCAAATGTTCATAGATGACCAGCAGGGTCAAATAATAATCACAGTGGTTGTAGAGTATCACGGCTCAGGAGAAGACCCAGATGCACAGAGTTCAAAGTAACAAAGGTTAATTACAAAAACAGGGGGCAGGTAGAGGTCAGTAATCCAGAGCAGAGTCCGAAAGGTACAGAACGTCAGGCAGGCTCAGGGCAGGCAGAGTTCAATAATCCAGGGTAGTGTCACAAGGTACAGAACGGCAGGCAGGCTCAGGGTCAAGGCAGGCAGAATGGTCAAAACCGTGAAACAGGGACTAGAGGAAAAAACAGGGACTAAAGGAAAGAACAGGAGTACGGAAATACCGCTGGTAGGCTTGACCAAACGAACTGGCAACAGACAAACAGAGAACACAGGTATAAATACACTGGGGAAGATGGGCGACACCTGGAGGGTGACAGTAGCGGGCGCAACAGGTCAGTAGATCAGGAGTAAATGTCACTTGGCTTTTCATAGCCGGGCATTCAAAGGTCGAAACAGCTAGGTGTTTTATCTAATTACTCTTCTGGTCTCAGTAAATTGTTTCCCCATCAAGTAGCTCATTGGGCATAAGTGAGGATAACATGTGGCGGTACGTTTAAATACAATGTTATTTCAACAGAAAATGAAAGAAAAAATAAACCTGTAGAAATAGAACCCATAAAGGACCGGAGGAGGAGGAGGAGGAGGAGGAGGAGGAGGAGGAGGAGGAGGAGGAGGAAGAGGAAGAGGAGGAGGAAGAAGGGACCACTGACTTTGCCGATAAATACTTTGTTAAGGGAACTTGAGGGTACTTGATACGATTATGATGTGTTGTTGTCTCACCTAGCTATCTTAAGATGAATGCACTAATTGTAAGTCGCTTTGGATAAGAGCGTCTGCTAATTGACTGAAGTTTAAAATATAATGTCAACGTGAAAAAGAGTAGGAAAGGAAGAGAAAGTCTAAGGACATTGAAAAATCTACCTTTTCAAGCCAGCAGATAGCGGTGTTGCACACTTTGGGTTATGGAGAGGAACACTGATTATACTCTAACCTTTGTACTTTGTGGAAACAGCGTGAATGGAAAAATTCCACATTCCACATGTAAAGTGTTAGATAGAGAATTGAAAATTAATTACATACTTCAAAACTTCCGGGCCTGCGTTGTAATTGATGATTTTGCCACCATTTAAAACACTATCCCTTATGCTGCATGTATAGCATGCCCTAGCACCCAACAACTTTGCATTTACTGTGTCTTCTGTGGGGGTTTTGCTGTTCATTTACATGGGGATATATCTTGGCCACATGGCCAGAATTCTCATTTCCATCCACACAATCAAGAGTTAACTGTGAATGGGACAGCCATCTGCCCCAGTGTGAACCACATTGCATTCCGTGAGGTGGGGGATGGTCACATCTTTGTTGTTCTAGATGGGGGGTAGATCTTTCACCAACTATCGACTATCACCCCTGTAAGGATCCAAAGTTCAATTCAAAGGGCTTTATTGCCATGGGAAACATATGTTTACATTGCCAAAGCAAGTGAAATAGAAAGTAAACAAAAGTGAAATAAACAATAAAAAATGTACAGCAAACATTACTCGCACAAAAGTTCCAAAGGAATAGAGACATTTCACATGTCATATTCTGTCTACATACAGTGTTGTAACGATGTGCCAATAGTTAAAGTACAAAAAGGGAAAATAAATAATCCTAAATATAGGTTGTATTTACAATGGTGTTTGTTCTTCACTGGTTGCCCTTTTCTTGTGGCTACAGGTCACAAATATTGCTGCTGTGATGGCACACTGTGGTATTTCATCCAATAGATATGGGAGTTTATCAAAATTGGATTTGTTTTCCAATTCTTTGTGGGTCTGTGTACAAAGTACAGTCATGAACCTGAAGGGACCAACCTTCCCGTTCACACTTCCTAACAAAGACACTCTTGTCTCTTCGACTTAATAAAGAAGGGGATAGAGGTCTCAGAGCAGGCAAGACACACGCACACACACAAATGTCACAAATTTAACGGGAGTGTTCAGAATTCAAATAAATGTTGTGTCAAAGAGTTTAAAACAGCTCGCCTCACTCCCAGTGCTTCATTTGAGACGGATCCTGCCAGAACAGGATCCGGCACCTCTCAATTTTAGACTGTTTTGTTCCAGAACCCATTTGCCAGGATCAGTACCTCTCTTGGCATGAAAAATAATTGTCACTGTTTGCAATGTAAAAATTATAATATAATCAATCAGAGTTAATTCAAGTTGACTTCTCTGTAATTCTCCTGCCCCTTAAAACACGTAATGTGAAAACGTGCCTGGCATTCTAAGAATTGATTTGTGTTGGGCCGGCCCGTGTTTATGGTTTGCGCAACATTGTAGCTTGCATAGACCAACATGTGGCCATTGCTGTGGTGAGAGAGAGAAGCACACCTGTATCACTCACAAAACTAGAATGAGATTAACTTTTTATGTTCTCTCTCCCTCTCTCTGCTCTGTTATCCTCACCTATGCCCAATTATCTTTTGTTACAGAAGCTTATACATCTAATAACCTGACGATGATTCACATCACATGGGTAGACAAATAATGTAAGTGTGTTATGCAGCAAAACACAACTATACTTTTTTAGGATGCAAACCAGTTATATGAATCACTGTTGATCCATTCTGTTCTGATCTAATGACATGGATGGAGAATTTTCTACGGCCTAGAATCAAGGCCTTTCCCATTCATGAAGGACGAAGCTAGGCCTATCTTGGTTCTCATTGGTGAAGACTGAATTCAAGTTAGGGGTTATATGTCTTTCTCCTATACCACTTTGCCCTACATGTTATACCCCAGAGGTTGTAAATAAACACTTTTAAGGTGATATAACTTATATCATTAATATAGGGCTGTGAAACCCATAGCCGAATGGCTTCATACTGAGCATTTCTCACAATTTATTTATGGACAGCAGTTTCCGTTTTATAACAGCTAGTGTCCATTTATTCACAGTAGTGTGTTGATTAATTATTGCTTTCTTCAGTGAACATACAGAACATGTATAAAAAGGCCAAATATACCAAAAACTAAATCACGCAGTTGTTGTTAGCACGTTTACATTTTTTTATATGCAGTCGTGGCCAAAAGTTTTGAGAATGACACAAATATGAATTTTCACAAAGTCTGCTGCCTCAGTTTGTATGATGGCAATTTGCATATACTCCAGAATGTTATGAAGAGTGATCAGATGAATTGCAATTAATTGCAAAGTCCCTCTTTGCCATGCAAATGAACTGAATCCCCAAAAAAAACATTTCCACTGCATTTCAGCCCTGCCACAAAAGGACCAGCTGACATGTCAGTGATTCTCTCGTTAACTTCTCTAGGATAGGGGGCAGCATTTTCACGTTAGGATGAAAACCGTGCCCAGAGTAAACTGCCTCCTACTCATCCCCAGAAGATAAGATATGCATAGTATTAGTAGATTCGGATAGAAAACACTCTGAAGTTTCTAAAACTGTTTGAATAATGTCTGTGACTATAACAGAACTTATTTGCCAGGCAAAACCCCGAGGACAAACCATTCAGATTTTTTTTTTTTTGAAGTCACTCTCTTTTCAATGGGTTTTCATTGGGAATCCAGATTTCTAAGGGACCTTCAGCAGTTCCTTTCGCTTCCACTGGATGTCAACAGTCTTTAGAAATTGGTTGAGGTTTTTCCTTTGAGAAATGAAGAAGTAGCCATGTTCAGAATGAGGCTCCAGTGAAGTGTACTGTTAGAGGCGCGTGACCAGAAAGCATGCTACACATTGTTTTCCTCCGGTATTGAACACAGATCATCCCGTCTTCAATTTTATCGATTATTTACGTCAAAAAATACCTAAAGTTGTATTACAAAAGTATTTTGAAATGTTTGGACAAAGCTTACAGGTAACTTTTGAGTTATTTTGTAGTCACGTTGTGCAAGTTGGAACCGGTGTTTTTCTGGATCAAACGCTCCAAATAAATGGACATTTTGCATATATATCGACGGAATTAATCGAACAAAAGAACCATTTGTGATGTTTATGGGACATATTGGAGTGCCAAAAGAAGAAGCTCGTCAAAGGTAAGGCATGAATTATATCTTTATTTCTGCGTTTTGTGTCGCCCCGGGAGTGTTGAAATATGATGGTCTGTGATTGTTAGCTGGGTTGCTATCCTCAGATAATAGCATTGTTTGCTTTCGCCGTAAAGCATTTTTGAAATCTGACACGTTGGCTAGATTCACAACAAGTGTAGCTTTAATTTGGTATATTGAATGTGTGATTTCATGAAAGTTACATTTTTATAGTAATTTATTTGAATTTGGCGCTTTGCATTTTCACTGGATGTTGGCCAGGTGGAACGCTACCGTCCCACATATCCCAGAGAGGTTAACACAGGTGTGAGTGTTGACGAGGACAAGGCTGGAGATCACTCTGTCATGCTGATTGAGTTCGAATAACAGACTGGAAGCTTGAAAAGGAAGGTGGTGCTTGGAATCACTGTTCTTCCTCTGTCAACCATGATTACCTGCAAGGAAACACATGCCGTCATCATTGCTTTGCACAAAAAGGGCTTCACAGGCAAGGATATTGCTGCCAGTAAGATTGCACCTGTTGCCGCTTGCTATAGACCACCCTCTGCCCCCAGCTGTGCCCTGGACACCATATGTGAATTGATTGCCCCCCATCTATCTTCAGTGCTCATGCTGCTAGGTGACCTAAACTGTGACATGCTTAACACCCCGGCCATCCTACAATCTAAGCTTGTTGCCCTCAATCTCACACAAATTATCAATGAACCCACCAGGTACAATCCCAAATCCGTAAACACGGGCACCCTCATAGATATCATCCTAACCAACTTGCCCTCCAAATGCACCCCTGCTGTTTTCAACCAAGATCTCAGCGATCACTGCCTCATTGCCTGCATCCGTAATGGGTCTGCGGTCAAACGACCACCCCTCATCACTGTCAAACGCTCCCTAAAACACTTCAGCGAGCAGGCCTTTCTAATCGACCTGGCCCGGGTATCCTGGAAGGATATTGACCTCATCCCGTCAGTAGAGGATGCCTGGTTATTTTTTAAAGTGCCTTCCTCACCATCTTAAATAAGCATGCCCCATTCAAAAAAATTAGAACCAGGAACAGATATAGCCCTTTGTTCTCTCCAGACGTGACTGCCATCGACCAGCACAAAAACATCCTGTGGCGTTCTGCATTAGCATCGAACTGCCCCCGTGATATGCAACTTTTCAGGGAAGTTAGGAACAAATATACACAGGCAGTTAGGAAAGCTAAGGCTCAGCCATGCTTGTAGTATCTGGGATCTACATCTGTTTATATTAGTTACTATGCTGTTACTAAGCAGTGATGTATTACGACAGTGTTACGTTACTACACCTAATAGGAAATGCACATGCGCACTAGTGTGCCCGGGAACTGTAGAGCACGAGAGGTTTTGACTAAACGAAAACTAACTGTACTCCCGTCTCCTGCCTGGTCATTTCTCCACAACACAAATATTACAGTGGCGACGAGGTGATTAAACTTCTTTAACGGACATTGCTTGAAGGGAAGAATGTTGCGTGAGTAATGAAACTCAAAATAATTACGTAATTCGTCAGTTATTTTTTATTTTCTTTCGCCAGTAAAAAAAGGCTAAGCGCTGCTAGCAGGTACAGTGTTCAGGAGCTGCCAAGTAGCAAGACTATTGGAGTCCAGAATAGCGACACTGCCCTCTGGTGGTTAAATAAAAAAAACTGTCATTGAACCCATTGAAATTTGGCGATCTCAGTGGAGAAATATTGTCAAGAAGGAAAAAAAAAGGAATAAGGAACGTAACACGGTGTGTACATTATTACAAATGAGTGCAGTGAACGAAGAAATTGCAGAAACTTCTGAAGTGAAGAATTAGATGAAAATTAAGGAATACAAGGAATAAGGAAACTGAACAATTAACTGTGAAAATGGCAACCATTGGTCGAGTACCAGAGTTTGAGGCTACAAAAGAGGATTTTGATTCCTATTTGGAGCGTTTTGAGCGTTGGCTGGCTGCAAATGAAATCAAGGATGAAAAGAAAGCAGACGTATTTCTCAGTGTTTTGGGTCCCACTGAGTATGGATTGCTGAAAGGTCTCATTGAACCAATAAAAGCAGTGGAGTTGAACTATGCAGAACTGACTGAAACTCTTTCAAGGCATTTCAAGCCTAAGCCAATTCTCATTGCAGAACGTTTCAGATTTTACCAACGTCACCAGAGTCAAGGGGAAACCGTGGCTGACTACATCCTTGCTTTGAAAAGGCTGGCAAGTACATGTGAGTTTGCACTATTTCTTGATGATGCTCTTCGAGACAAGTTTGTATGTGGTCTCACAGGTGAAGCATATCACAGAAGGCTTCTGTCAGAGAAGGACCTGACCTTTCGGAAAGCCTGTGATATCGCACTTGGACTCGAGCTTGCCCACAGGGATACTATTGAGCTATCGGGATATGCAGAACGTCAGAAAGGTGTTCACAAGGTCAGTGATGCACGTGGTGAAAAAGGCTCACAAAAGTCACACTTTTCTCAGTCCCGTCCTCAAGGTTACACAAGAACAAAGCAGCCCACATCTCAAAGGTCTAAGCCAAGTTGCTACAGATGTGGGGGAGATAATCATCAGCACAGTGAATGTCGATTCCAAAATGTAAAGTGCCACAATTGTGGAAAGGTTGGACATTTACAGAAAGTGTGTAAAGCCTCAAAACGCACAGCAAGAGCGCACAAAGTGTCAGACGCAGCACAAGAAGAGGAAGGTACAACTGAAACAGTATTGGAACTGTTCACAGTGTACACAGCTCAACAACAAAAAGATGGAATCTATCTCAACATGGAGTTAGCGGGAAAACCAGTAAAAATGCAGCTGGACACCGGAGCGTCTGTATCTCTGGTTCCAGAGAGACTCTACAAAGAAAAACTGAAAGAGTGCCCTCTTCATCCAGCGTCCATCCGCCTTTCTTCATACACTGGTGACACTATTCCTGTGTTAGGGCAGATCCAGGTACCAGTCCGGTATGAGGGGAAGGAGTGGACGCTACCGCTTGTCATTGTTAAAGGAGAAAAATCAGCCTTGCTAGGCAGAAACTGGCTACAAAAGATCAAGTTGAACTGGGGAGAAATCTTCAGTCTGAGAAAGGACAAACCAGTGAGTCAGGCTACACTCACTAACATGCTGGAGAAGCACAAAGAACTTTTCAAAGATGGCTACGGCGAAATACAAGACTTCACAGCAAAAGTCAGAGTGCAAGAAGGAACCAAGCCTATCTTTCACAAACCACGTCCAGTTCCCTATGCTCTTAAGGAAGCAGTAGAGAAGGAACTGGACCGCCTACAGAAGAATAACATAATCACGAAAGTAGCGAGGAGCGACTGGGCCGCTCCGATTGTTGTAGTCCCAAAGAAAGATAAGACTGTCAGAATGTGCGGTGACTACAAGGTCACAGTAAATCGCTGCATACTACCAGAGGAATATCCACTACCAAACGCTGAAGATCTGTTTGCCACTCTAGCTGGTGGGAAGGTTTTCAGTAAGCTGGACCTGGCATTCGCTTATCAGCAACTGAAGCTGGATCCGGAGTCAGAACAGTATCTGACCATCAATACACACAAGGGGCTATTCAGATTCAATCGCTTGGCCTATGGAATCTCGACAGCTCCAGCGATATTCCAACACACAATGGATCAGATCTTGGACGGTATAGACAACGTTGTGTGCTTCATGGACGACATCCTCGTGTCAGCACCAACCATTGGAGAGCACCTTGTAGTGCAGAGCTGAGGTCATTTTTGGGGCTCCTGAACTATTACGGAAGGTTTGTGGCAAACTTGTCCACATTGTAAGAAGCATTCAAGACTTGCAAACAGCGTCTGCTAAAGAGCAAGTGGCTTGCCCACTACAACACAGAGATGAAGCTGAGACTCGCGTGTGATGCATCTCCATACGGAGTAGGAGCCGTCATCTCACATGTTCTGTCGTCAGGTGAAGAACACCCTATTGCATTTGCATCACGGACTCTGTCACCAAGTGAGAAAAATTATGCTCAAATTGAGAAGGAAGCCCTGAGCATAATATTCGGAGTGAAGAAGTTTCACAAATACCTGTACGGAAGGAAGTTCCAACTGCTGACAGATCACAAGCCTCTGTTGGCCATCCTTGGACCAAAATCAGCTATACCAACCCTTGCTGCACTTCGAATGCAACGTTGGGCTCTGATATTGTTAGCCTACGACTACGAGATTGAGTACAGACGATCCAGTGATCACGCAAATGCAGATGCACTATCAAGACTACCATGCAATAGTGACTCCGACAGTGAAGATGATAGAGCAGTCTTCCAGATCTCTCTCATCGACGAACTGCCCATATCTGCTTCAGACATAGCAGAGGAAACAAGGAAAGATCCAGTGCTTTCCAAAGTCTTGGACTTAACATTAGGAGGTTGGCCAAACTTCGTAAATGACGATAACCTTCGTCCATTCATCGACAAGAAAGACCAGTTGTCCACTGATCAAGGATGTGTTCTGTGGGGATCAAGGGTGGTGGTACCTCACAAATTCCAGAGGAGACTGCTATCTGACCTGCATGAGGGACATCCAGGGATCACTCGAATGAAAGCACTCGCTCGCAGTTATCTGTGGTGGCCTGGACTGGATCAGGACATTCAACAGCATGTAGGCCACTGCTCACCTTGTGAAGCTGTTCGCAACAAGCCTGCTGCTGCACCTCTTCATCCATGGTCCTGGGCTGCGACACCTTGGGAACGCATCCATGTGGATTACGCCGAGATTGACAAGCAACATTTCCTTGTTGTCGTCGATGTCCATTCCAAGTGGATGGAAGTGTTCCCTACTCAACTGACCACAGCTGAGAAGACCATCAATCTTCTCAGACACCTGTTCGCATCCTTTGGACTAGTCAAGGAGCTCGTATCGGACAATGGCCCTCCTTTCACGTCAAACGATTTTGAAATGTTTCTCAAGAACAATGGAGTAAGGCACATCCTGTCACCACCTTACCATCCGGCATCAAACGGAGCAGCGGAGAGAGCCGTACAAACCTTTAAGAAGGCCTGGACTAGACTCGAGGTTCAGTCTGTGCCCACCCACCAAAGGCTTCCCCGGTTCCTGTTTACTTACCGTAACACACCACACACAGTAACGGAATGTACACCAGCTGAACTGTTTCTGAGACGCCAACCACGTACCCGCCTGACATTGTTGAAACCAGACTTGTCAAGCACTGTGGCAAAGCACCAGCTACAGCAGAAGAAAGCTCATGACAGACACTCAAAGACTGTCAGAGAATTCAAAGAGGGAGAGAGGGTGATGGTACGTGATTTCAGACACCCCAAGAGCCTGTGGAACTCAGGTGTGATCTTGCAACG
Source organism: Salvelinus namaycush (assembly GCF_016432855.1). Classification (NCBI taxonomy): domain Eukaryota; kingdom Metazoa; phylum Chordata; class Actinopteri; order Salmoniformes; family Salmonidae; genus Salvelinus; species Salvelinus namaycush. The sequence continues at coordinate 31,386,596 of NC_052317.1, read as the reverse complement.
CAAAGGACCTTTGACTTACCAAGTCCAAATTGGTCATCGCCAGGTCAACGTTCATGTGGATCATCTGCTACGGTCCAACGCCCCAGCAGAGACACGCCGAGAGAACAAGAACAATAACGACCCCCAGGACTATTCTCCTGACTGTGGACGTACGGGAGAGACAGAGCCTGACCTTCCACCCGAACCTGGCCCACCACCGGAAGCCCAGGAGGAGCGGAGATATCCTATTCGACAGCGAAAGGCACCTCAAAAGCTTGACCTGTGAGTTGAGCTGTTTAAGGTAACAGACAGTAAAACAAACAAACACTTTAATATGTCCTAGATAAAAGGAAAGAAAAAGGACATTACCTGGGTTAGTTATTAGGACACAAACTCCATCTTCGGGGCAGAATAATCCCCTGGATTTGTGCTGGGCTCTGAAAAGTCTGCTTCAACCCAGTAGTTGAAAAATGTTAAGAATGCATTGTTCAGATATTGCATTAGTAGTTCCCTAACATATTTACCTTGTTCTCTGGGAGTTAAACACTATGGGGGAGGAGTGTAGTATCTGGGATCTACATCTGTTTATATTAGTTACTATGCTGTTACTAAGCAGTGATGTATTACGACAGTGTTACGTTACTACACCTAATAGGAAATGCACATGCGCACTAGTGTGCCCGGGAACTGTAGAGCACGAGAGTTTTTTTTATTTTTATACTTTGTTTTTATTGTAGGAACACAAAGAAAGTACAAATAAAGTAAAATAAAAGAGCAAAAATGATCTGGCAGTTACAGTGCACTTCATACCTTCATCATCATATTAGTTACATTAGCATCTTTGAATTAGACCTTTTCCAAGTATGAAACCCATTTCTCCCAGTATTCCTGACCTCTCTCCTGTTGAGTTCTTAAAGCAAAGGTCATACGCTCCATATGGTGTATTTCTTCTACAATGTCTATCCATTGTGTCACTGTGGGAGGGTCTTTTTGTAGCCATTTCCTAGTGATAGCCTTTTTACTGGCTGCCAGTAGGACCTTCAAGAGGTACTTTTCTCTATTGTGTAAGTTATCTGGTATTTCACCCAAGTACAAAGAAATGAATGTTTGTTCTATGTCAAATCCCATTATTTTTCCAATGTTAGAGCTTATTTCTCCCCAGTAAGTTTCGATTGCGGGGCAGGACCAAAAGATATGAGAGTGGTCCGCCCTCAATAGACCGCATTCTCTCCAACAAGGGTGTGGTGAGCCAGTCTGTTTTGATTTCAGTTTAGGTGTTATGAAGAAACGTATAACATTCTTCCAACAGAATTCTCTCCATGACCTTGAGTTGGTGGAGCTTTGTTGAGTCTCTAATATGTTCAACCATGTTTCATCAGTTATTTCAATGTTAAGTTCCTCCTCCCATTTCTTTTTAATATAGTTTGTAGAATGTTTCTTTGAGGATTGAATACCCAAGTAGAGATTTGAAATCGTTTTTTTGTTACTCCCCAAGTTGTATGCGTTAGTGAATACTTGGATTAATTTTGGAGGTGCTCGAGGGTCAGTCACTTTTATCTCCCTTAAGAAATAGTGTCGGACTTGTAGGTATCTGTAAAAATCTTTTTTATCCAAGCCATGTTTTTTTACTTAAGTCCTGGAAGTTATCTAGGTTCCCATTCCTTATAATTGTACTGAATGATGTGATGCCTTTCTGCGTCCATTGTTTAAATCTGCTGTCCTGAGTTGCAGGGATGAAGCTGGGGTCGTATGCGGGCCAACTCAGCAGTTTGATCTCTCTGTCTAAATTATTTTGCTTAACTACCCTAAACCATGTCTTCAGAGAGAAATTAATCCACTGATTTTGTCTATTGTATATTTCTTTTACCATGTCCTTATTTCCCAAAACTGACTGTATGGGTATCCCTGTCAAAGTAGTCTCGATGTCTTTCCATTTGGATTCGTATTCTGAATTGCACCAACAAACCAGGGGTCTCAATTGGGCTGACACATAATAATCTTTTAGGTTTGGTAAGGGCATACCCCCACAGTTTTTTGGTAATTGTAATGTTGTATATCTAGTTCTTGGTCTCTTACTGTTCCAGATAAACCTTGATATCCGTTTATCCCATTCCCTAAACTGTTTAGGTGGGATTTCTATGGGCAGTGATTGGAACAAATACAATAACCTCGGCAGGATGTTCATTTTGATTGTTTCAATTCTACTACTAAGATCTAAGGGAAGTGAGTTCCACCTGTCTAGGTCATCATATATTTTCTTGTTGATGTGATCGTAATTCATGCAATAAAGTTTGGGTGTATCTTTTGGTAGGTATACTCCAAGATATTTAATGGATGAAGAGGTCCAGGTGAAGTTATACCTATTCTTCAGCTCTTCCTGTGGGGTATAATTATATACTAGGGCTTGGGTCTTGTGTACGTTAAGCACATACCCTGAATATGTTCCAAATGTTTGTAGAACATCCATCAATCTAGGTACGCTTGAGCCTGGGTCTTCAAGGAATAACAGAACGTCATCCGCATACATGCATATCTTATGTTCACTGTCTCTTATTGTTATTCCCTCTAAGGTTGGGTCCTGTCTTATTGCCTGTGCTAATGGTTCGAGGTACAAGGAGAAGAGCGTGGGTGAAAGATTACAGCCTTGTCTTGCCCCTCGCTCTAATTTTATCGTTCGTGTCAAATGTCCATTTATCTTTATTCTAGCGGTCGGACATGAATACAGTGTTTTGATGCACTGTATCACTTCTTTGTTGAAACCAAATCTTTCCATAACTTGGAATAGGTAATCCCATCCCACTGAATCAAATGCTTTTTCTGCATCTAGACTGATTAATATTGCACTTGTCTTATTCTGAGTAATGTGGTCCATGACATGTAGTGTTCTCCTTATATTGTCCTGTGTCTGCCTATTTTGTATGAAACCCGTTTGATCTCCGTCAATCAATTCTGGGATTATGTTCTCCATTCTTTTGGCTATTATTGATGCATATAGTTTATAATCTGTGTTAAGAATTGCGATAGGTCTATATGAACTGCATTCTTTCTTATCTTTACCCTCTTTTGGGATTACAGATATGATGGCCTCTCTCCATGACGGTGGGAGACCACCCTCCCTCAGAGTCCAGTTAAAACAGGCCTTAAGTAGAGGTGTTAGTTGTTCTCTGAAGGTCTTGAACCATTCTGAAGGGAAGCCATCAGTGCCTGGAGACTTGTTGACTTTTTGTTGAGATATTGCTTTATTCATTTCTTCGGTGGATATTTCTAAAGTTAGTCTATCATTTTGCTCTGTCCCAATTGAGGGGAGATCAAGTGAGTTCAAAAAGTGCTCTATTGTCTGTGCATCTGCCTTCTCTGGTTGCTTGTACAGATTTGTGTAATTTGATTCAAATGCATTCTGTATTTCATCTAATTTGCATGTGATCTTTTTTGTTTTGGGGTCTTTTATTTTAAAAATGGTATTCTGTGCTTGTTGTTTCCTGAGTCTCCATGCTAGTAATTTGGTTGCCTTTGAGCCTGCTTCATAATATCGTTGTTTCAGGAACCTAAGCTTTTTCTCTACTTCTTCTCTATAAATCTGGTCAATTTCCTGTTTTACCTTTTGAATCTCTCGTAATATAAGAGGGTCTTTGTATTGACTATGAGATCGTTCTAAGTTTCTTAGGGTTTCCTGTAATTTCAGCAGTTTCTGTGCTTTAATCTTTTTCTTGAGAGACGATGTGGCTATGATTTTTCCTCTAATAACCGCCTTAGCTGCATCCCACAGTATAGCAGGAGATACTTCCCCATTATCATTATTCTCCAGATAGATGTTCAATTCTGTCTTTATTGATTCCTTGAATGCTGGATCATTCAGCATGCTTGTATTAAGTCTCCATGTAGTATTTCTTGGTTTGCTATCAAGGTGTAGAGTGAGGTAAACTCCATTATGATCTGATAAGTCGCTCTGCCCGATTCTACAATCCTTAAGCCTGTGTCTATCTGCACTGTACATAAAAAAGTAGTCTAACCTGGAGTATTCAGTGTGGCGGGCTGAGTAAAAAGTATATTCCTTATCGGTCTTGTGGGTGTCACGCCATACATCGAGCAGTCCTAGATCCTGCAGTATCCTATTGATCTTTTTGGCAACTAGGCTCATTTTCCTATTTTGATTTGTGCTGTCCAATTTTGAGTTTAGAATTGTGTTAAAATCCCCTCCACAGATAAGAGTGCCAGTGGTTTCTGTGGCAATTAAATCAAACACCTTCCTATAGAAGACCATGTCACTCCCTGGGGGTGCGTATACATTAAATAATGTAACTTCCTTGTTATCCAGTTTACATTTAACAAGTATAAATCTACCCTCCTTGTCTTTTATTTCTGACATAAACTCAAAATTAACTGAATTTGGGATCAAGATTGCAACTCCCCTTCTACCCATTTTGTAAGAAGAAAAAAAAGTGTTCCTATATCCCATTTTCTTGAGTTTCTCGTGTTCAGGTGTGGATAAGTGAGTTTCCTGCCAGAATAGTATGTCAACTCTCTCCCGTTTCATCTTTGCTATTACCTTACTTCTCTTGATGGCACTCCCCAGTCCGTTTACATTGAGAATTATGACCTTAAATTCCCGATGATGCATCGATATAAATAAAAAAAGCTGTGCACCATATCTGCCTGCTTATCATGAACCTAAAAATGAACGAAAATTCAAGAACGATAATAAAGTAAACCAAAGTGGGAAAGTACTTTGGTATTTGGAATCCCATGTCAGAGGACTGTCTCTTGCCTCTGGGGTTTGAGGGGATGAGCCTGTCCGCAGGATGGGCCCCTCGCTCAGATATGAAAATGCGTGACGTAGTCACAAACAAGACCTGGTGGAAGCGAAAATAATAAGGGCGCCTATTTCGTCGCTTATACACATCGGTTAATTACAAGTGAAAACTATATCGGTCATGCGTGCATATCATGAATCCTCCCTTTGATATGCCCTTCTGTCGCCCCGTTGTCAATGTGTCATTAATCCTTAGCTAATATATATGTTATTAACGTGACGCTACTTAATGTGTTCATAAAGAACACATGCTTTTGGGTACTCGCCCTTGTTCAGCATTGGGGGAAAATAGGGGAGATATTTTATCTATTGCAATGTCAACCGTAACAACCCAAAGTCTTAACAGCTGCGGTAACTATTAATTCTGTTAAATCCGATTCAGTGTCTTTCATCTTCCCGTTGGAAATGCCTGAGTCTCTCTCGGATGTGAACGTCCTCTCGCCGAGATGGTTTCCCTCTTTCTCCATGACCTTGCTTGTTGACAACGATCCATGGGAGAGCCTGCTCGAGTCTTTCCGCTGGTGATGTCGCCTTTCTCCTGGCGGTATACTCCACTGGGAAGCCCCTTGACTTCAGGTCCTCAGCCGCCTCGTCTGCATGCTCGTATGTAACCGGGCCATTTTTCAGAAATACCCGCATTTTTGCCGGGTATGGTGTTTGGAAGCGAATACCCTTCTCTTTAAGTGCTTTCTTAATGGGGGTGTATTCTTTCCTTCTTTTCAGTATCTCTCCCGCGTAGTCATGATCAAAGAACACTCGTTGGCCTTGGAAGTTAACAGGTTTTTTCCAGGTAGCATGTAAAACTTTCTCTTTGACTGAGAATTTTAGGAACCGTATTACTATGGATCTTGGTGGGGCACCGCTGGGGGGTTTTGAGGCCAGAGCTCGGTGTGCTCTCTCGATTCCCAGGTCAGTGTCGTCGTCAAGTATGTCCTTGAATAGACCCTCCACGAAGTTGGGCATAGAGTCTTTTTCTGCGCCCTCTACTACGTTATAAAGTCTAATGTTGTTTCGACGTGAGAAACCTTCGAGTTCTGTCACTTTTGCCTGTAGTGCATGTTGCCTTTTCAGTGACTGTTCAAGAATTTCCTTGACTGCGAAGTTCCATGTGTCCGTTTCCCCAATGCGCTGTTCTGCGTCCCCCATTCTTGTAGATATGCTGTGAAGTTCTAATTTGTTTTCTTCCAGTTTCTGGTTAATGTCCTTCTTGAACTCATTTAGTTATTTTCTTACATCTTCTCGAAGTTCCTCTCGTAAGCCTGTGAGCGCCTCGCGCAATTCCTCCTTCATCACCTCACGAAATGAGGGTTCTTTTGCTGCTGCTATCTTATTTGCGCTAGCATTAGCCATTTCGGGTTCTTCGACGATTATATCTTCTGCTGTCTTGTTACGGGCTGTTGTTGTAGCTCCACGACCTTTTCCTGTTTTCCCCTTTTCCATTTTGCGTAAGTTATTATAATGCTCAGAGTAAATACTTGAATTTGGGGGGGAAATTCCCAACCGATGTGCAGTACGAAAAACTAGGCAGCCATTTCCTAAGTTGCGTCACCGGACGAGCACGAGAGGTTTTGACTAAACGAAAACTAACTGTACTCCCGTCTCCTGCCTGGTCATTTCTCCACAACACAAATATTACAATGCTCAAGGTCCTAAACGATATCATAACTGCCATCGATAAGAGACATTACTGTGCAGCCGTATTCATCGACCTGGCTAAGGCTTTCGACTCTGTCAATCACAACATTCTTATTGGCAGACTCAACAGCCTTGGTTTCTCAAATGATTTCCTCGCCTGGTCCACCAACTACTTCTCTGATAGAGTTTAGTATGTCAAATCGGAGGGCCTGTTGTCCGGACCTCTCGCAGTCTCTGAGGGGGTGCCACAGGGTTCAATTCTCGGGCCGACTCTCTTCTCTGTATACATCAATGATGTCGCTCTTGCTGCTGGTGATTCTTTGATCCACCTCTACGCAGATGACACCATTCTGTATACCTCTGGCCCTTCGTTGGACATTGTGTTAACAAACCTCCAGACGAGCTTCAATGCCATACAACTCTCCTTCTGTGGCCTCCAACTGCTCTTAAATGCAAGTAAAACTAAATGCATTCTCTTCAACCGATTGCTGCCCGCACCTGCCCACCCAGCATCACTACTCTGGACGGTTCTGACTTAGAATATGTGGACAACTACAAATACCTAGGTGTCTGGTTAGACTGTAAACTCTCCTTCCAGACTCAAGTTAAACATCTCCATTCCAAAATTAAATCTAGAATTGGCTTCCTATTTTGCAACAAAGCATCCTTCACTCATGCTGCCAAACATACCCTCGTAAAACTGACCATCCTACCGATCCTCGACTTCGGCGATGTCATTTACAAAATAGCCTCCAACACTCTACTCAACAAATTGGATGCAGTCTACCACAGTGCCATCCGTTTTGTCACCAAAGCCCCATACACAACCCACCACTGCGACCTGTATGCTCTCGTTGGCTGGCCCTCGCTTCATACACGTCGACAAACCCACTGACTCCAGGTCATCTACAAGTCTCTGCTAGGTAAAGCCCCGCCTTATCTCAGCTCACTGGTCACCATAGCAGCACCCACCCGTAGGGCGCGCTCCAGCAGGTATATCTCACTGGTCACCCCCAAAGCCAATTCTTCCTTTCGGCCGCCTCTCCTTCCAGTTCTCTGCTGCCAATGACTGGAACAAACTGCAAATATCACTAAAGCTGGAGACTCTTACCTCCCTCACTAGCTGTCAGCACCAGCTGTCAGAGCAGCTCACAGATCACTGCACCTGTACATAGCTCATCTGTAAATAGCCCATCCAAGACCGAAAGGTAACGTAAGGGTAATGGCGGACTGAAGGGATTTATGTAGAGCACCTCAAGATAAAACATAATATTTGAAATATCTGCTAAATTAGACTAAAATATTAGCACTACTTAATCTGGTGAGTGATAACCTTCAATCTGGACAATAACACAAAACAAATCCTAAAACTAGAGACATTTATCGACAAATATTACGAAAACAGGCAACAACCAAACATGACGGAGAGTAAAACAGGGGAACCGATTACAAAACGAAAACGTGACTCTTCTACAGACACTGATGATTTAATATTCTCACCTCCGGGAATGGTAAAGGTCGAAACCGATCTGTTAAAATCAATAAATGACAAACTGGGTATACTTGAATTAGTTAGTAAGGATATAAAAGAGTTGAAGGCAAGCCTAGAGATGAGTGATGAAAAAGCTGCGACATTGGAGAAGCAAACACACGCGCTAAAAGGGACAGTCAATAAGATTGAAACCGAAATGAATGGAATTAAAAAGGAGAACACCGTTCTGAAAGAAACCTTACTGGACATACAAACTAGATCCATGAGAGAGAATTTGGTACTTACAGGTATCCAAGAAAAAGAAGGAGAAGTTCCTGAATCTATAGTTAGAGAGTTCCTCCTTACAGCGCTTCAGATTCCACGCGAAGTTATCGACAAAATCCAACTTGAACGCGTTCACCGCTTCGGACAGAGAGGGCAGAGGTACGAACGCCCAATCATTGCCAAATTTGCTTCATTTAAAGATAAAATAATGGTTAAAAGCCTGGGTAAAAGACTTGCTGGGACCAAAATTGGCATGAATGATCAGTTTCCGAAGGAAATTGCAGAACGGCGCAAAGTTCTGTATCCAATTTTCAAAGAAAATAGATTAAAAGCGAAACGAGTAGCTCTCGTCGTTGATAAACTATATATTGATAACCAGTTGTTCAGAGACACAAAGACTACTCCATGGTTATTTTAAAAATTACAAAGTTCTCATAGACGAGGGAAATAAACACAATTCAAGCCCGGTTACTGATTGTAACAATACAATAAAAAATATAGCTTTTCTATAAATCTTCACATATAACTAATTGAACACACAAGCACTAATTCAACATAGTGAAGATAAAAACTAAGTAAACAGAAGGCACAGTATGTGTGGATGGTATGGTTTGTGTTTATTTTTTATTTTATTTGTTATGTTTGGAAAGTTGAGTGAGTGAGTAATGAAATGGTTGCATATCCCAGAGCCAATGTATTGCTGTGAGCCGGGTATGAGAGGGCTTTCAATGTTGTTCAGATGATGGATATACTTTTATAATGAATTATACGTCTTATTTATTTATTGTCCTATCATGGAGAACTACATTTTTTATTTATTTTTTTATAAATTATATCTAATTATTTATTATCCTATTTTAATGGTACGGTCCATGGCACTATACCCTAGACACCCACCTGAATGACCCAGATACTAAGGAGAAGTCCCTAACTGTTATATGTGCCCGCTGTAAGCGGTCTGTATGCAGCTAAAATGAGGTCAGAGACCAAGAACAGCACTGCCCCCTCAAGATTCTGAGCCTGCTTGGCAGGGTTGGTCCTGCAAAGCCAAAGCCCCATAAAGGGAGAGCATAATATACAAGGAAATTCTCAAAGCTGCTAATGAGAACCATGACGACCTTGTACCTAGCCGGTGGGGATTCCGGTGGGGTGCCCCCACCCAGGCAGTGGCAGTGCTGGCAACACTAGCTGCAGTAACCCATGGGGAGGGGGTCACACTCGGACATTCAGAGAGGGGGTATATTATTGTGGCCCTGGCGGCACAAAATCAAAGTCGGACTGCATGGAGATGCGTGGGGACATGGTCATGACGGGTGGCCGTATTGTGGGTGTTTCAGGAATAAGGTGTACATTTGACCTCCATTATCTAGGATATGACAATGGTAAATAAATCTCTCAATTTTTGCTAATTTTTTGTGCGGTCTTGCAGGCCTTCTCATGCAGCTGCAACTGCAAGTGCATTTGTAAATCATGACCCATCTTGAGTTGGGCTCTGGGATGGTGCAATTGTTGAGAAAGTGAGCTTATGGTTGTGTGGGGGTAAGGGCTGAGTGTGTGTGGGTGTATGTGTGTATCCCACAACTGTTGCGAAGGAAGAAGTAAAAGATGTTAGGGACAATAGAGGATGATCCACAGATATATATAATACAAATCGAGGTGAGGGCAATGGAAATGCATATGGTAATTGATCTTCTTCAATTCGGTAAATGGCACTGTATGCTCTTTTCAAAGAATGGATCCCAGTCGGTTCAGGGCTATGGGATACAGGGGGTCGAGGGTGGTCTACCGGGCATTGGGATGACAAGCCATCTCGAGATGAGGCCTTTTAGCGGGTGGAATAGTAGGGACCAATTGGAGGTTTACTTAGTAGAAATGCAAATATCATGGTACAACTATATAGACACTCAATCATTATGTTACTTTTTAATAGTACGTTTACAAAAATATATTCTGATTAAAAGAATGAAAGGTGTGTCTCATTATGGTAAGTGGTGAAATAAGTATAGCCAGTTACAATTGTAATGGCTTAGCAGATAATAAGAAAAGACGATCAGTATTTACCTGGCTAAAAGAGAAGGATTATAATATCTATTGTTTACAGGAAACCCATTCAACAGTTTTAGATGAAGTTTTGTGGAAAAAGAACTGGGGGGGCAAAATATATTTCTCCCATGGGCAAAGAAATTCAAAAGGGGTGATGGTTTTAATTAACAATAATTTTGATCCAAATGTGCAAATTGTCCAAACAGATCCTCAAGGTAGATGGATTATTTTAAATATGTTATTGGACAATAAACAAATATGGCTTGTTAACCTATACGGTCCGAATAATGATGATCCAAGCTTCTTTGAAAATATATATAAGAATTTATCAACTCTACAAGCAACACTAGACTCTATTATTATAGTGGGAGATTTTAATACGGTCTTAAATACCTCTATAGACCGGAAAGGAAATCACACTACAAACTATCACCCTCAGGCACTTAAGGAAATCATGAATGTCATGGATATATTGGAATTAGTGGATATATGGAGACTTAAATACCCTGATTTAGTGAGATATACATGGCGGAGGCTGAATCAAGCTAGTCGTATTGACTACTTTCTTATACCATTCTCTCTGGCACCAAAAGTTAAAAAAGTGTTGATAGGGGACAGAATGCGGTCGGATCATCACATAATTGGCATATATATTTCTCTTACAGAATTTCCACGTGGGCGAGGATATTGGAAATTTAATCAAAGTCTACTAGATGATAAATTGTTTAGAACTAGGACAGAAGATTTTATAACTGACTTTTTCAGACATAACATAGGTACAGCAGATCCCCTTATTGTATGGGACACTTTTAAGTGTGCCTTTAGAGGCCATGCAATTCAGTACTCATCTATAAAACAAAGGGAATTTAGATCAAAAGAGTCCATATTAACAAAGGAAATTGAAGGACTAACAGTACAGTTAGATAGCAATAAAAACAGTACCATAGAGGCACAGAATAAGTTAGAGGAAAAACAAAAAGAAATGGAGGAACTTATTCAAGAAAGATCCAGTGTAATATATTATAAAAATAAAGCGAACTGGATGGAATATGGGGAAAAATGCACCAAATTCTTTTTCAATCTTCAATATAGAAATGCTACCAAAAAAAATATATTAAAACTTGTTACAAATGATGGAGTCACGCATGATTCACCAAATGATATTTTGAAAGAGGAAGTAAAGTACTTTAAGAATATGTTTTCGTTTCAGGCTCCTCCATCTCCACTAACTGAAACTAATTGTATGGATTTTTTTCCTATTAATAATGTAAAATTAACATCTGTACAGAAAGACTCATGTGAAGGCCAAATTACAGAGGAGGAACTGCTTGATGCAATTGGGGCCTTTAAGGATGGTGAAAACTCCAGGGCTGGATGGCATACCAGTGGAAGTATACAAAACTTTTTTTGATATACTCAAAGGACCATTATTAGCTTGTTTTAACCACTCCTATATAAATGGTAGATTATCAGACACGCAACAAGAAGGTCTGATATCGTTATTACTGAAACAGGACCCAAGTGGTATATATAAAGATCCAGTCCAATTAAAAAATTGGAGACCTCTTACACTTCAGTGTTGTGATGCAAAAATCCTAGCAAAATGCTTGGCGCATAGAATAAAAAAAGTTTTGTCAGATATTATTCATCCTAATCAGACAGGTTTTTTACATGGACGATACATTGGAGATAATATAAGGCAAGTACTGGAAACAATAGAACACTATGAAATATCGGGGACACCAGGTCTGGTTTTCATAGCTGATTTTGAAAAGGCTTTTGATAAAGTACGACTGGAGTTTATATATAAATGCCTAGAATATTTCAATTTTGGGGAATCTCTTATAAAATGGGTTAAAATTATGTATAGTAACCCTAGGTGTAAAATAGTAAATAATGGCTACATCTCAGAAAGTTTTAAACTATCTAGAGGAGTAAAACAAGGTTGTCCACTATCGGCATATCTATTTATTATTGCCATCGAAATGTTAGCTGTTAAAATTAGATCAAACATTAATATTAATGGATTAGAAATCCGTGGCTTAAAAACTAAGGTGTCATTGTACGCTGATGATTCATGTTTTCTTTTAAAACCACAACTAGAGTCTCTCCACGGCCTCATAGAGGATCTAGATACCTTTGCTATCCTCTCTGGATTAAAACCAAATTATGATAAATGTACCATATTACGTATTGGATCACTAAAAAATACACATTTTATATTGCCATGTAGTTTACCAATTAAATGGTCTGACGGAGATGTGGACATACTCGGTATAAAAATCCCAAAAGAAAGAAATGATCTCACTCCAATAAATTTTTATAGAAAGTTAGCAAAAATAGATAAGATCTTGCTACCATGGAAAGGAAAATACTTGTCTATTTGTGGAAAAATCACCCTGATTAACTCTTTAGTCATATCACAGTTTACCTATTTGCTTATGGTTTTGCCTACACCTAGTGACCTGCTTTTTAAATTATATGAACAAAAAATATTCCATTTTATTTGGAACGGCAAGCCAGATAAAATTAAAAGGGCCTATTTATATAACGAATATGAATTCGGAGGGCAGAAATTATTAAATATTAAAGCATTAGACCTCTCACTAAAGGCATCAGTCATACAAAAGTTATACTTAAATCCAAACTGGTTCTCTAGTAAATTGGTACGAATGTCTCATCCTATGTTCAAGAAGGGCCTTTTTCCCTTTATTCAGATTACACCTGCTCACTTTCGGTTGTTTGAAAAGGAAATAATCTCCAAAATATCCTTATTTTTTAAACAAGCCTTAGAAAGTTGGTTGCAATTTCAGTTTAATCCACCTGAAAGGACGGAACAAATAGTACAACAAATATTGTGGTTAAATTCAAATATAGTAATTGATAAAAAAACTGTATTTATCGAAGAAATGTTTAAAAAAGGTATAATTTTTGTGAATGATATCATAAATAGGACTGGTGGAGTTATGTCACACATGCAGCTAACACAGACATATGGAAATGTCTGCTCTACCCAAAATTACAATCAATTAATTGCAGCATTACCACAAAAATGGAAGAGGCAAGTAGAAGGGGAAAAAAGTAAGGAACTTGTATGTCGGCCCTGTATTAAAGAACATAAATGGTTAAAGAAAAGTGTGATAAATAAAAACATATACCAATTTCATTTAAGGACCAAAAAACTGACAGCTGTGCCATATAAATTGCAAAATAGTTGGGAAGAGATTTTCGATGTACCCATTCCATGGCACATGGTTTATGAATTGATACGCAAAACAACGCCGGATTCAAAACTTCGAATTTTTCAATTTAAATTACTGTACAAAATTCTTGCAACTAATAGAATGTTATATATATGGGGTATACAATCTTCCCAGCTCTGCAGATTCTGTTGTGAGGAGGCAGAGTCATTAGATCATTTATTTTGGTATTGTCCATATGTAGCTCGTTTTTGGTCACAGGTCCAGGAATGGCTGAAGAATTGCAACATTTGCCTAGAACTAACGCTACAGATAGCAATACTGGGGGATTTGAAAAGCCATAGTCAATCAATCAATAATATAATAATTATTTTAGCAAAAATGTTTATTTTTAATTTACAATCTGTAGAAGCTATGAGAATAGGAAGGTTCAAATCTTTTGTGAAGCATCACAGCACAGTTGAAAAATATATGGCAAATAAAAATCCGAAATGGATGATGTTGGAAGATAGATGGGAAGGGTTGAGTGGAACTGAAGGGTGGGACTAATAACAAGATAAACAATGTAGGGCATATGGGATCTGTGAAATGTGTATAGGTGCGGAGCTTTTGTGAAATAGCACAGTTACAAGTGGAAATAAAATTGGATGGACAACAGAAATAGAGGAAGGACTAAGAACAAACAAGAGAGAACTATTATAAAGTAGTCTGTGTCTGTAAAATAGGTATAAGATGTATAAATTGAAGGTAAAAGCAGAAGTGTTTATTAGTTTACTCCAATTGGGGGAGCGGTGGTAGGGTTGCGGGGAATAATAATAAAGGTATATTCTTTAAAAAAGTATGTATGTCTATATAGGTATGTGTATGTATATATGTATGTATGTATGCATGCGTGTATGGATATATATATTTACCCAAAAAAATATGGGGGATTGGAAATGATGCAGACAATTACATTGGAAGCAACATTCTTTCCGCAATATTAAGCTGATCCACCCCAATAAAAAAAAAAAAAAAAAAAAAAAAAAATAGCCCATCCAATCTACCTCATCCCCATACTGTATTTATTTATTTATCTTGCTCCTTTGCACCCCAGTATCTCTACTTGCACATTGATTTTTTGCACATTCTACCATTCCAGTGTATAATTGCTATATTGTAATTACTTCGCCACCATGACCTATTTATTGCCTTACCTCTCTAATCCTATCTCATTTGCACTTGCTGTATATAGATTTTTCTACTGTATTATTGATTGTATGTTTGTTTATTCCATGTGTAACTCTGTGTTGTTGTATGTGTTGAACTGCTTTGCTTTATCTTGGCCAGGTCGCAGTTGCAAATGAGAACTTGTTCTCAACTAGCCTACCTGGTTAAATAAAGGTGAAATAAAGATAAATAAAAATAAAACCTAAATCAACCATTTATCGGATCATCAAGAACTTCAAGGAGAGCGGTTCAATTGTTGTGAAGAATGCTTCAAATCAAATCAAATTAAATCAAATGTATTTATATAGCCCTTCGTACATCAGCTGATATCTCAAAGTGCTGTACAGAAACCCAGCCTAAAACCCCAAACAGCAAGCAATGCAGGTGTAGAAGCACGGTGGCTAGGAAAAACTCCCTAGAAAGGCCAAAACCTAGGAAGAAACCTAGAGAGGAACTAGGCTATGAGGGGTGGCCAGTCCTCTTCTGGCTGTGCCGGGTGGAGATTATAACAGAACATGGCCAAGATGTTCAAATGTTCATAAATGACCAGCATGGTCAAATAATAATAATCACAGTAGTTGTCGAGGGTGCAGCAAGTCAGCACCTCAGGAGTAAATGTCAGTTGGCTTTTCATAGCCGATCATTGAGAGTATCTCTACCGCTCCTGCTGTCTCTAGAGAGTTGAAAACAGCAGGTCTGGCACAGGTAGCACGTCCGGTGAACAGGTCAGGGTTCCATAGCAGCAGACAGAACAGTTGAAACTGGAGCAGCAGCACGGCCAGGTGGACTGGGGACAGCAAGGAGTCATCATGCCAGGTAGTCCTGAGGCATGGTCCTAGGGCTCAGGTCCTCAGAGAGAGAAAGAAAGAGAGAAAGAGAGAATTAGAGAGAGCATACTTAAATTCACACAAGACACCGGATAAGACAGGAGAAGTACTCCAGATATAACAAACTGACCCTAGCCCCTCGACACATAAACTACTGCAGCATAAATACTGGAGGCTGAGACAGGAGGGGTCAGGAGACACTGTGGCCCCATCCAATGATACCCCCGGACAGGGCCAAACAGGAAGGATATAGGGCGCCCAAGAAAGTCCAGCAAGCACCAGGACCGTCTCCTAAAGTTGTTTCAGCTGCGGGATTGGGGCACCACCAGTACAGCGCTTGCTCAGGAATGGCAGCTGGCAGGTGTGAGTGCATCTGCACGCACAGTGAGCCGAAGACTTTTGGAGGATGGCCTGTTGTCAAGAAGGGCAGCAAAGAAGCCACTTCTCTCCAGGAAAAACATCAGTACAGGGATTGGACTGCTGAGGACTGGGGTAAAGTCATTTTCTCTGATGAATCCCCTTTCCGATTGTTTGGGACATCCGGAAAAAAGCTTGTCCGGAGAAGACAAGGTGAGCGCTACCATCAGTCCTGTGTCATGCCAACAGTAAAGCATCCTGAGACCATTCATGTGTGGGGTTGCTTCTCAGCCAAGAGAGTGGGCTCACTCACAATTTTGCCTCAGAACACAGCCATGAATAAAGAATGGTACCAACACATCCTCCGAGAGCAACTTCTCCCAACCATCCAGGAACAGTTTGGTGATGAACAATGCCTTTTCCAGCATGATGGAGCACCTTGCCATAAGCCAAAAGTGATAACTAAGTGGCTCGGGGAACAAAACATAGATATTTTGGGTCCATGGCCAGGAAGCTCCCTAGTACTTAATCCCATTGAGAACGTGTGGTCAATCTTCAAGAGGCGGGTGGACAAACAAAAACCCACAAATTCTGACAAACTCCAAAGCATTGATTATGCTGCCATCAGTCAGGATGTGGCCCAGAAGTTAATTGAAGGCATGCCAGAGGGGATTGCAGAGGTCTTGAAAAAGAAGGGTCAACACTGCAAATACTGACTCTTTGCATCAACTTCATGTAATTGTCAATGAAAGCCTTTGACACTTATGAAATGCTTGTAATTATACTTCAGTGTTCCATTGTGACATCTAACAAAAATATCTAAAGACACTGAAAGAGCAAACTTTGTGAAAATTTATATTTGTGTCATTCTCAAAACTTTTGGCCACAACTGTACAGTACCAGTCAAAAGTTCGGACACACCTACTCATTCCAGTGTTTTTCTTTATGTTTACTATTTTCTACATTGTAGAATAATAGTGGAGACATCAAACTATGAAATAACACATTCTGAATCACATAGTAACCAAAAAAGTGTTAATCAAATCAAATCTAAATAGATTTTAGATTTTAGATTCTTCAAAGTAGTCACCCTTTGCCTCGATGATAGCTTTGCACACTCTTGGCTTTCTCTCAACCAGCTTCATGAGGTAGTCACCTGGAATGCATTTCAAATGACAGGTGTGCCTTGTTAATAGTTTATTTGTTTTAATGCGCTTGAGCCAATGAGTTGTGTTGTGTCCAAACGTTTGATTGATACTGTAAATAAATATGGGACACAAAAAAGACAGTGTAGAACATCCCTAATAACTCAATAGATTGGTCCAAAATATTACCTGAAAAAAAAATATTTTCCTATTAATGAAGTTGCACAAAAACTTGTGCCTTTCTCTTTTCACACGAATTTAGCCACACAGAAAAGAACGAAATATGCTGAAATATTTTATAAATATTTGCACGAATTGAGTGTGGGATTATGTTTGCAACAGCATGCAGCCAAAACAGGCCTTTTGCAATATTTAAAATAGAAACATCGCGGGAAAACACAGGGTTGAAAGCAAATGGATTCTGTTGAAGAGAGAAGACTAATCTGTCTGTAGGCTACAAATATGTTTTCAACTTTCAAATAGGCCTGTTGAGCGAAAAACATTGTTTTAGAAAATAAAACAAGAGAGATAGGCTTTTGGCACGAGCGCATCGTCCATCGCCGGTGATTGAGCTGCGCATTATTGGGTGAGTCAGTGAAACTGGAAAGCTTTTTTAGGACTATAATTTTCTCTTCATTTTGTACAATATGTGTGTCTCCACACACCTAGGCCTAGGCTATTAATAGATGAGAGACAAGGTATTTTTTATTGATCTCAGATTCTACATTTTTTAGGTATTAAAAAAGATTCTGCTAAAGTCTCTAGTCATCAAATAAATATTATGTAGAATTACATGAAATGCGTTTATAAAAAGGCAACCTTTATCCCGAAACATAGGCTTTAAAAATAATCACTATGTGTACATCTTCTGCAAGCGCATCTACTCTATTGAACCATGCCAGCCGCAAAAGCGATGTTGTGCATGCAATGCTTTATTATAAAGGTGATTACTTTCTCTCTCTCATACGTTCAGTTACATCAGAGCCACCAGGGCTCGGCTTGTTTTTTCCCGGCACCTCCCAATTTACAAATTAAGCACTGCCCACTAATAGTTCACCTCAAAATCAATAATCCTATACATCTTTCATGTTCATGTTCATGTAAAATATAAAAGCAACATGTAAACCGCTCCTGTGGGCGAGCGTTTGCTGATGTCAAATCAAATCACATTTTATTGGTCACATACACGTGTTTAGCAGATGTTATTGCGGGTGTAGCGAAAAGCTTGTGCTTCTAGCTCCTACCGTGCAGTAATGTCTAACAAGTAATATCTAACAGTTTCACAACATATACCCAATACACACAAATCTAACTAAGGAAAGGAATTAAGTATATATACATATATGGATGAGCGATGTCAGAGCGGCATGGACTAAGATACAGTAGAATAATAAAGAATACAGTATATACATGAGATGAGTAATGCAAGATGTGTAAACATTATTAAAGTGACTAAAATACCGTAGAATAGTATAGAATACAGTATATACATGAGATGAGTAATACAAGATGTGTAAACATTATTAAAGTGACTAAGATACCGTAGAATAGTATAGAATACAGTATATACATATGAGATGAGAAATGCAAGTTATGTAAACATTATCAAAGTGACTAGTGTTCCATTACTTATAGTGACCAATGATTTCTCGTCTATGGGTATAGGCAGCAGCCTCTAATGTGCTAGTGGTGGCTGTTTAACAGTATGGTTGCCTTGTGAACAGAGTGTCCCATGGTGGTGGTGTGGTTATGGTATGGGCAGACATAAGGTACGGACAACGAACACAATTTTTTTGTGCATTTTATTGATGGCAATTTGAATGCACAGAGAACTGTGAGATACCCATTGTCCTGCCATTCATCTGCTGCCATCACCTCATGTTTCAGCATGATAGTGCACGGCGCAAGGATCTGTCGCAAGGATCTGTACACAATTCCTGGAAGCTGAAAATGTCCCAGTTCTTCCATGGCCTGCATACTCACCAGACATGTCAACCATTGAGCAGGTTTGGAATGCTCTGGATCGATGTGTAGGACAGCGTTCCAGTTTCCACCAATATTCATTAACTTCGCACAGCCATTGAAGAGGTGTGGGACAACATTCCACAGGCCACAATCAACAGCCTGATCAACTCCATGCGAAGGAGATGTGTTTGTGCTGCATGAGGCAAATGGTGGTCACACCAGATACTGACTGGTTTTCTAATCCACTACTTCTTTTTTAACTGTATCTGTGACCAACAGATGCATATCTGTGTTCCCAGTCATGTGAAATCTATAGATTAGGTCCTAATGAATATATTTTAATTTACTGATTTCCTTATATGACCACCATTTGCCTCAAAAGTTTCTACAGCTGCAACATCGAGAGCAATCCCGCACATTGGCTAACCGGGCTATCTGCATTGTGTCCCGCCACCCACCACCTGCCAACCCCTCTTTTACGCTACTGCTACTCTCTGTTTATCATATATGCATAGTCACTTTAACCATATCTACATGTACATACTACCTCAATCACCCCGACTAATCGGTGCCTGTATATAGCCTCGCTACTGTATATAGCCTCGCTACTGTATATAGCCTCGCTACTGTATATAGCCTCGCTACTGTATATAGCCTCACTACTGTTATTTCTGGTAGCAGGTAGACTAGTGGTTAGAATATTGGACTAGTGTAACGGATGTGAAATGGCTAGCTAGTTAGCGGGTACGCGCTAGTAGCATTTCAATCAGTTACGTCACTTGCTCTGAAACCTAGAAGTAGGGTTGCACCTTGCTCTGCAAGGGCCGTGGCCTTTGTGGAGCGATGGGTAACGATGCTTCGTGGGCGACCGTTGTTGATGTGTGCAGAAGGTCCCTGGTTCGCGCCGAGGTCGGGGCGAGGGGACGGTTTAAAGTTATACTGTTACATTGATGCTGTTGACCCGGATCACTGGTTGCTGCGGAAAAGGAGGAGGTTGAAAGGGGGGTGAGTGTAACGGATGTGAAATGGCTAGCTAGTTAGCGGGTACGCGCTAGTAGCATTTCAATCAGTTACGTCACTTGCTCTGAAACCTAGAAGTAGGGTTGCACCTTGCTCTGCAAGGGCCGTGGCTTTTGTGGAGCGATGGGTAACGACGCTTCGTGGGTGTCAGTTGTTGATGTGTGCAGAGGGTCCCTGGTTCGCGCCCGTGTCAGGGCGAGGGGACGGTTTAAAGTTATACTGTTACACTAGTAACCGAAAGGTTGCAAGATCGAATCCCCGAGCTGACAAGGTAAAACATCTGTTGTTCTGCCCTGAACAAGGCAGTTAACCCACTGTTCCTAGGCCGTCATTGAAAAATAGAATTTGTTCTTAACTGACTTGCCTAGTTAAATAAAGGTAAAATATTTTTTTTACTGTTGTTTTTATTTATTTACCTATTATTCACCTAATACCTTTTTTGCACTGTTGGTTAGAGCCTGTAAATAAGCATTTCACTGTAAGGTCTACTGTTGTATTCGGCGCACGTGACAAATAAACTTTGATTTGATTATATGAACTGTAACTCAGTAAAATCTTTAAAACTGTTGCATGTTTCGTTTATATTTTTGTTCAGTTTAGATGCAGGCCAATGCCAAAGGTCAAACAATTCCATATACCGATTCATGCCAGCATCAAAATCTGGCAAGGTCTGGTTATTTTTTCTTTCAATAATACTTTAGGAAGAAAAGCACAGTAGCTTGACTAAGGCCTACAGTTGCAGAGACAAGCAAACCAAGCCTATGCATTGGGTGACATACAGTACATGCAGAGAAAGTGGACTGTGAGATACATGGACACACTGGACCATTACCATGTTTATCTTTTCCACTTTTGGATAAATATATATATTTTTTGCCTATATAAAACTAGTGGGCAAAGTAGCCTTAATAATTAATCAAATATAGCCCAATTTCGACTGACTTTAAAAGTGTCAAATACATTGCAAACCAAGTTTACAAACTCAAATAGCAAACTCATATATTATTGAATAGCTGTTATAATTTAATCAATTCGTTTGAAATTGTCAATGAAAGGTTACCGCGAAAAAGATGTGCCCATATTCAAATAAGGCAAGATCACGCCCCCCCGCAAAGTCATTTAAATACTTCGCTAACAGTCGTCACAGACAGAGTGTGCGCTTCCATTTCTTTTGCGACGACGTGCCTCTCTAAACACCAGCTCTTCTCGTTCTGTCCGTAAAAGGTACGTTTTTATATATTTTGTGGCTGGTGTATTTAGCTGATTGCCTGATTTAGCGTTATTTTGGTCGTCTTTAGGTATTCTAAATAATTATAGTGTAATTTACAGAAATTGAGTTATTGTTGAATAAACGTGGTTCGAAAGCCGCTTTAGCTAGCGAAGGTACTCCCGAACGTTAATTTTCCACACATGCATTTTGCCAGTTCACTTAAACTGATTTGAGTTTTTCTGCGAGAACTAGATAGTTAACATACATTAAATACACGGATGTTTAACACTCCTTTAAATTTCATTTTTTTGCTAATTTCAGTCTTCGGTTCACCTAACGGTAACTATCAACTTCATTGTAAAGATGGCTGCGTCTTCGCCTTTAGCATAGCACCAGGTGGCGAAGCAGGCCAACAACGTGGTGTAAAATGGCGCTCCCTTCTTGGCCTGTTTTTTTCTTTTCTTTTTTTCTCTCGGGTCTGTAAGACTCATTTAGCCAGACGGCTAATCAGCGCGTACGGTTTACGCGTAATTTGTTTTCCATCATAGCAGGTTAAATAACGTTCGTAATTGTTGTATTTACCTGAATTCCGATAATTATTTACAGGTTGGCCTAGCGCTAGCTGGCTAACGCAGCTAATTATGTTGTGCGCAATGTGCGTCAGACAATTGTTAACTACCCTAGATGTGACCTAGCTAGATTTACAACTCATGTAGGTATCGGGAGTACGTTATGTAACGTTGATATTAATGGAAATGGCCAGGTAACGATACTTAATGGGATTTTATTTGACCCGGGCTTTTTCCCTTGCAGACAAAGAAACATGTCCGACGAAGGAAAACTTTTCGTCGGTGGCCTGAGCTTCGACACAACAGAAGAATCTCTGGCTGAAGCTTTCGCTAAGTATGGTAACATTGCAAAAGGTGCGTCCAATGTAATTTTATTTGAGCGATGGTTAGCTACTAAATATATTATCAGAAATGTTGAACTTCCGGTTAATTAATGTTTTGGTCTCGCTCAGTTGATGTCATCAGGGACAAAGAAACGGGAAGGTCTCGTGGATTCGGCTTCGTAAAGTACGATAATGCCGAGGATGCGAAGGACGCTTTGGATGGCATGAACGGCAAGGTAGATATGTTGATCACAATTTACCGAAGCATTTATTTACCTCGTTTTTGCATGTATAATTATTATAACAAGTGTTTGAATATCTCCCCTACCACTCTAAATGTCTTACAGATACAAACAATATGATGGCCCACCAGACACATTTCAATGCATTAAACCCATACATAAAACAAATATTTATGAACTGCGATGGCTAACCCCTTTTCTCTTGCAGTCCGTTGACGGCAGAACAATTCGTGTGGATGAGGCAGGCAAGGGTGGTGGTCGTTCAGGAGGAGGCGGCGGTGGTGGATTCAGAGGGTCCAGAGGAGGTGGTGGATATGGCGGTGGAGGTGGATATGGAGGGGGGAGAGGAAGAGGTGGGCGAGTTTACTCGCGAGGTATGGGCAGACAATCTGCAAAATGGTGTGCTCCCCATCCTCCATTAGCGTTTGTCCTGCCCTCCCTCTTGGCTGTAGTTGCATTTCAGTGTGTTTTGCTTTCAATATGAGTTGGTTTTTGAACCGCCTGTGCTGGTTTGTTCCCAGGTGGTGGAGGATATGGTGGTGGTGGTGACAGGGGATATGGTGAGAGGAGTTATGGTGGCGGCGGAGACCGGAGTTATGGTGGCGGTGGAGACCGGAGCTATGGAAGTGGCGGTGGATACAGGAGCGGTGGTGGTGGCGGTGGAGGATACTCTTCTGGTGGCGGAGGATACAGGGACAATAGGTGAGGCGACATGTCCGACTGCCAACTAAGAGATACTCAAATTGTTTGTAGAAATTCCTGTCTTGCATCCTTTACAGAGGACAGCGACCTTACCTATATATTTTTTTCTCCTCCAATGTTAGGGGCCAGGGAGGCTACGGGGATCGCTCTGGGGGATCCTACAGAGACAGCTACGACAGTTATGGTATGTATGAGTTGTGTGTACTAGCGTAATGATGTGCTTGCATCAATAGGCCTAGGACACTTCCTCAAGGTTCTGGAATCAAATCCATTCCCCTGACTAGTATAGAATGCCTTCAAGTTCAGTGCGCCGTTCCTTCCCTCCCTTAAGTGTACTCTGAACTCATTCAATTTGCTGGGATCATATTTGCTTCATCTTACTCCCAGCACTGTTTATTACAGAAAGACCTCCAACACTAGTTGGTTAAGCTTTTTGCGACTGTTTAGTGGGTAACCATGTTGGATGTTGTCAAACTCAAATGTTCGTGAACTTGTTTCCTAAACTCAGTGTCTGTGTGCCCACTTCTTGTCCTCAGCTGCTCACGAGTAAAAATCTGCCCCCCGATTCAAGATCATCCCTTGGCTGGCTGTATTTAAAAAGATGCGCTCCTCTCAAGAAATTTGTCCACGTGTTGACCTGATGATTTTTTGTAGTCCTATTCTGTGTTTAAGTAGCTCGAGCGTCTTTAAATTTAGCCATGAGTTTCGGCCATTCATTTACAAACCATGTTTAATAGAAGTTCCAGTTGGAGGTGTTCTCTAAAGGATGCATCTCTATTTGCTCTTATGGCATTTCAATTGATAAAGCATAATGTCGTACTTGTTGGTGCTGCAAATTTAGTGAACTCAAATATTGCATCACATGGCTGTTTTTGAATAACAGCATCAGTTACTTTCTACGCCCTGTTCCTATCCAGCACTGTCTGACATCACCATTTGAATCCTATATATTAATATTGGGATATCAATGGGGCTTGTTAACTTCCTGTTTTTGTTTTAAACGACAATGTCCGACCTACCTCCTGCCAAGTTTTAAAACAGTTTAAAAAAATCCACTTAGGTGCTTTAGAAAACTGGCCGGGAAGTGCTTTTTGGATTTTATGAATGCATTCCTTGTGTTGCTAGGCAGCAATGCCTTCACCCATACCATTGAGGTTCTTGATATAGCCGACGGTCCTGTGTTAAGTTTCCAAAAATAGTGAATTCCTTTAAGGCTGGTGACACTGCACGCCTGAAGTGGCCGGCTGTTCATGAAGTTGCAAATTGCAGCGGGCTACAATCTGCCCACGGTGTTTTGCTCTGCTCTAAAGCCTGCATTTTAAATGTGCTTGTTATAATGGACTTAACTTAAAGAGAACAAAAAAAACATACCAATTCATACTGTTACTATTCCCCAATATTCCACCTGGGAACGATTTTGTACTTTCTGTTCTTTGTATCATCAACATTGAAGATTATTTTTTGTCAATTTTGGCTTCATGGAGCCCATTAAAACGATTTGTTGAAAATACGTGTGCCTTGAACATACTTATGGGGAGGTTAGCAGTTTGTCAGTATTTGCCAGTTGGTGTATCTTCATAGCATTTAAATGTTTCCCTTCTGGTGTTTAACAACTTCTCTGGTACTACAGAAACTTAACTTCCAACATATACATCCCGAAACTGGGAATAAGTTTAATTCACAGGGATTAACTGCTATTCACAGGAAGTGCCATCGTTACAGTATTATAGAAGTAACTTCTGTTGGCATATTTTCCCTCTGAGGCTGAAGTGTGGGGTACTGATAGTCAAAGCTTTGACTATGGTTGCCCTTAACAGTTTAGTTTGAGTACTTGATGCCACTGGGCACTTTAGTAGTGGTTTGGTAAATAAATGGGTAGATAATTCGCCTAGAGGAATATTGTATGTTCTTGACATGACTAGTGTGGCCTACTCATGGGGGTGGGGGGGAGGGTCCTGTTAATGCTTCATTGCTCAGCTACAGAAAATGTCTACAAGTCCTTGGCGAATGACCTGTTGCTCCTACCAACCAGTGCTCGTCAGAAGTGAAAGCTGCTCTCTTGCCTAGTTCATTTGTGGACAATCAATAGGCCAGTTCACGTGAGGTAAACTCCTTTTGCTCACATCCTTCAGTTATTTTATTTCCAGCAATGTTTTAGCCGTTGTCCCCCTGCTGCAGAGACTGCCAGTCAAACGTCCCCTGGCCATTTTGCAACACACGATGCTTAAGTCCACAACTGCCCCCTCTTGAAATGTGCCTTAGCGAAATGACAACCTGGCCTCAGTACGATTACTCTTCCGTCATGTCTTCTATGTATTTCAGTCAAACTCAATTGTGATCACCTCAATTGCCCCTCTTGATGTACAACCCACTGATTTGTATGTGTTTTTTTTTTTTTCTTGCTCTTATCTTTTTTTTTATAGCGTGGTTCTAAGCATTGTGTATAAAGTCTGGGTAGTCAAACAAGTTAAGCTGTTGCATGCCAAAGTCCTGTTGTCTTTGTGAGATTCTGTTCTAATGTCATGAATGTCTTCTCTTTTAGGGTGAGTTAACTTTTTGGAGACTGAACTCTCCAGTGGCAGATGGTGATAAACTGGAATCTCCTGCAGCAGTGTTCCAGGTTTGTCTATTTTCGTACAGTTTTGTGTATCCGTTAAGCTGCCACATCAAATGCTCTGAAAATGCATGATTTATGCAATATTAACTAATTAGTTCTTTCATTCCTTGGTCTCAGGTCCAGTGGTGTGAGTAGCAGTGGAGTCCACATCAACCCAGTACTCTGCATTGGCTGAGTTCTGTCTTCAATGCAGTCACTGGTTCCCAGGAGTTCTGGGAAAAAATATTTTCTCATCTTAAACATTTTGTATAGAGATCCTACAAGCTGCATCTCTTTGGGGAAACAGCTTTAGGTGAAGTGATTTGTCTATGGGACACCATACTAACAGTTACAAAAAAAGCTAATTTCCTCGTGTTGGTGTTCATAGCTCTAAACGGATGTAGTCAATCGTTTCACCTGTTCCAGTAACTAGTTGTTTTTAAAGTAACCTGTTTCTATGTACATTTAGCAGAAGTTCTTATCCAGAGCGACTTACAAGCGCAATTATGAAGTGCCTTACTCAAGGGCAGATTTTTCACGTATTTGGCTCAGGGATTAGAGGCAATGACCTTTTGGATACTGGCACTATCCTCTTAACTGTTACGCTAACAATATGATATATTGTGAACTCGTTTCTTCAATAAAATCAGACTAACCAACACCATGTTTTAAGGATATAAACTCAGCAAAAAAAGAACCGTCCTCTTGTCAACTGCGTTTATTTTCAGCGAACTTAACGTGTAAATATTTGTATGAACATAAGATTCAACAACTGAGAAACTGAACAAGTTCCACAGACATGTGACTAACAGAAATTGAATAATGTGTTCCTGGAGAAAGGGGGGCCAAATCTAAATTAAGTATCTGGTGTGGCCACCAGCTGCATTAATACTGTGGTGCATCTCCTTGTGGACTACACTAGATTTGCCAGTTCTTGCTGTGACATGTTACCCAGTCAAAGCACCTACAAGTTTCTCGGGGGAATGGCCCTAGCCCTCACTCCGATCCAACAGGTCTCAGACGCGCTCAATGGGATTGAGATCAAGGTTCTTCCCTGGCCATGGCAGAACATTGACATTACTGTCTTGCAGGAAATCACTCACAGAATGAGCAGTATGGCTGTTGGCATTGTCATGCTGGAGGGTCATGTCGGGATGAGCCTGCAGGAAGGGTACCACATGAGGGAGGAGGATGTCTTCACTGTAACGCTCAGCGTTGAGATTGCCTGCAATGACAAGCTCAGTCCGATGATGCTGTGAGACCACGACGGACCCTCCACCTCCAAATTGATCCCGCTCCAGAGTACAGGCCTCGGTGTAACGCTCATTCCTTCTACGATAAACGTGGATCTGACCATCACCCCTGGTGAGAGAAAATCGCAACTTGGTGAAAAGCACTTTTTGCCAGTCCTGCCTGGTCCAGCAATGGTGGGTTTGTGCCCATAGGTGACTTTGTTGCCGGTGATGTCTGGTGAGGACCTGCCTTACAACAGGCCTACAAGCCCTCAGTCCAGCCTCTCAGCCTATTGCGGACAGTCTGAGCACTGATGGAGGGATTGTGCGTTCCTGGTGTAACTCGGGCAGTTGTTGCTATTCTGTACCTGTCCCGCATGTGTGATGTTCGGCTGTACCAATCCTGTGGTGGTGTTATTACACTTGGTCTGCAACTGTGAGGACGATCAGCTGTCCGTCCTGTCTCCCTGTAGCTCACAGTACGGACATTGCAATTTATTGCCCTGGCCACATCTGCAGTCCTCATGCCTCCTTGCAGCATGCCTAACACGGAACCCAAACCAGCAGCGTGCGTGCGCCATCGTGCATAAATGTATTTTGTACCCCTACACCAAACGTGATCACGACACGCAGGTTAAAATATCAAAACAAACTGAGCCAATTACATTTAATTTGGGAACAGGTCAAAAAGCATTACACGTTTATGGCAATTTAGCTAGTTAGCTTGCAGTTTCTAGCTAATTTGTCCTATTTAGCTAGCTTGTTGTTGCTAGCTAATTTGTCATGGGATATAAACATTGAGTTGTTATTTTACCTGAAATGCACAAGGTCCTCTACTCCGCCAATTAATCCACACATAAAACGGTCAACTGAATCATTTCTAGTCATCTTTCCTCCTTCCAGGCTTTTTCATCTTTGAACTTATATGGTGATTGGCATCTAAACTTTCATAGTATTACTACACCGACCGGCAACACAGTTCATCTTTCAATCACCCACGTGGGTATAACCAATGAGAAGATGGGAGGCAGGACTTGCAGCGTGATCTGCGTCAGAAATAGAAAGGACTTCTATATTAGCCCTTCGGCACGCAGATGTGCGCGAGCAGTGTGGGTGCAATAATTGAATAACATAGATTTCTAAATGTATTTTGCAATGCTCGCGCACGACACAAGCGGTTTGGTCAGCCTATAAAACGGAACCCAAATCGGCTGAGCGCGTGCGCCATTGTGCATACATTTATTTTGTCCCCCCACACCAAACGCGATCACGACACTCAGGTTAAAGTATCAAAACAAACTCTGAACCTATATTAATTTGGGGACAGGTCGAAAAGCATTAAACATTTATGGCAATTTAGCTAGTTAGCTTGCACTTGCTAGCTAATTTGTCCTGGGATATAAACATTGAGTTGTTATTTTACCTGAAATGCACAAGGTCCTCTACTCCGCCAATTAATCCACACATAAAACGGTCAACCGAATCGTTTCTAGTCATCTCTCTTTTTCCAGGCTTTTTCTTCTCTTGACTTTATATTGCGATTGGCAACTTTCATAAATTAGGTGCATTACCGCCACTGACCTCGTTTGTCTTTCAGTCACCCACGTGGACATAACCAATGAGATGGGAGAGGCAGGACTTGCAGCGCGATCTGCGTCAGAAATAGAAAAAACGTCTATTTTTAGCCCTTGGCAACGCAGACGCTCGTTGGCGCAATAACTGAATAACATAGATTTCTAAATGTATTTTGCAACACGAGCAGTGTGGTCAGCCTGTAAGGCATGTTCACGCAGATGAGCAATGACCCTAGGCATCTTTCTTTTGGTGTTTTTCAGAGTCAGTAGAAAGGCCTCTTTAGTGTCCAAAGCTTTCATAACTGATCTTAATTTCCTACATCTGTAAGCCGTTGGTGTCTTAACAACCGTTCCAAAGGTGCATGTTTATTAATTGTTTATGGTTCATTGAACAAGCATGGGAAACAGTGTTCAAACCCTTTACAATGAAGATCTGGGAAGTTATTTGGATTTTCACGAATTATCTTTGAAAGACAGGGTCCTGAAAAGGGGCCGTTTAATTTTTTGCTGAGTTTAGATGGTGTCGGGTTCATACAGTCATGAAAATGCTGGGAAAGTCATGGAATTCTATCCAGGTGTTTTCCAGGCCTGGAAAGGTTTTGGAAAATGATACAAATCTGAAAAGTAATACCTGTTAATGTAATTGCTTAAATTATTAAAAAAATGCAACTATCAACCAATAAATCCACATATCAGCCTAGATCAATAGTGTGCAAGCACACTCATAGGGTTCGGCTAACCGAGTTCGGTTAAAGCGTCAGCCTTATTCTAAAATTGATTACATTTCCCCTCATCAATCTACACATAATACCCCACAAAGCAAAAACAGGTTTTTAGAAATAAATTTACATAAGTATTCAGACCCTTTACTCAGTACTTTGTTGGAGTGCCTTTGACAGAGATTTTACACAGCCTCAAGTTTACTTGGGTATGATGCTACAAGCTTGGCACACCTGTTTTGGGGAGTTTCTCCCCTTCTCTGCAGATCCTCTCAAGCTCTGTCAGGTTGGATGGGAGGCGTTGCTGCACAGCTATTTTCAGGTCTCGAGAGATGTTTGATCGGGTACAAGTCCAGTTTTTACCCCCAAGCCATAAGACTCCTGAACTGGTAATCAAATGGCTACCCGGACTATTTGCATTGTGTGCCCCCCCCCAACCCCTCTTTGACGCTGCTGCTGCTACTCTGTTTATCATATATGCATATGCATAGTCACTTTAACTATACATTCATGTACATACTACCACAATTTGCCCGACCAACCAGTGCTCCCGCACATTGGCTAACCGGGCTGTCTGCATTGTGTCCCGCCACTCCCTCTTTTACACTACTGCTACTCTCTGTCCATCATATACAGTGGGGCAAAAAAGTATTTAGTCAGCCACCAATTGTGCAAGTTCTCCCACTTAAAAAGATGAGAGAGGCCTGTAATTTTCATCATAGGTACACTTCAACTATGACAGACAAAATGAGAAAAAAAAATCCAGAAAATCACATTGTAGGATTTTTAATGCATTTATTTGCAAATTATGGTGGAAAATAAGCATTTGGTCAATAACAAAAGTTTATCTCAATACTTTGTTATATACCCTTTGTTGGCAATGACAGAGGTCAAACGTTTTCTGTAAGTCTTCACAAGGTTTTCACACACTGTTGCTGGTATTTTGGCCCATTCCTCCATGCAGATCTCTAGAGCAGTGATGTTTTGGGGCTGTTGCTGGGCAACACAGACTTTCAACTCCCTCCAAAGATTTTCTATGGGGTTGAGATCTGGAGACTGGCTAGGCCACTCCAGGACCTTGAAATGCTTCTTACGAAGCCACTCCTTCGTTGCCCGGGCGGTGTGTTTGGGATCATTGTCATGCTGAAAGACCCAGCCACGTTTCATCTTCAATGCCCTTGCTGATGGAAGGAGGTTTTCACTCAAAATCGCACAATACATGGCCCCATTCATTCTTTCCTTTACACGGATCAGTCGTCCTGGTCCCTTTGCAGAAAAACAGCCCCAAAGCATGATGTTTCCACCCCCATGCTTCACAGTAGGTATGGTGTTCTTTGGATGCAACTCAGCATTCTTTGTCCTCCAAACACGACGAGTTGAGTTTTTACCAAAAAGTTCTATTTTGGTTTCATTTGACCATATGACATTCTCCCAATCTTCTTCTGGATCATCCAAATGCTCTCTAGCAAACTTAAGACGGGCCTGGACATGTACTGGCTTAAGCAGGGGGACACGTCTGGCACTGCAGGATTTGAGTCCCTGGCGGCGTAGTGTGTTACTGATGGTAGGCTTTGTTATTTTGGTCCCAGCTCTCTGCAGGTCATTCACTAGGTCCCCCGTGTGGTTCTGGGATTTTTGCTCACCGTTCTTGTGATCATTTTGACCCCACGGGGTGAGATCTACAGGCCTCTCATCTTTTTAAGTGGTAGAACTTGCACAATTGGTGGCTGACTAAATACTTTTTTGCCCCACTGTATGCATAGTCACTTTAACCATATCTACATGTACATACCTACCTCAATCAGCCTTACTAACCGTTGTCTGTATGTAGCCTCACTACTGTTTTCTTTACTTACCTATTGTTCACCTAATACCTTTTTTGCACTATTGGTTAGAGCCTGTAAGTAAGCATTTCACTGTTGTATTCGGCGCACGTGACAAATAAACTTTGATTTGAACACAGATAATTTACTTATCTTATTATTACTGTGGCGATGACACACCATAGGTGCGGCGCTTCACATGCACTCTCCAAACTCCTTCCAGTGGAGGGTGCGTTTTTTCTCTTGTTGAAATGTTGGCTGTTGCTTTCACACGTTTAAATGCATAGGCCCTATGTGGTAAATCTATATTCCATCTAATACTACAATAATTGCTAGCATTTCATCATTCCATCCCCGTACCGTTTATTGCAAAACGTAGGCATTTCTGTTCCATGTTTGATAGGCCTACAGATACATTTCCATTTAGCCAACCATTTGTTACCCTGCTCTGAGTGGGTGTGATGTTTATAGTGCACATGAAAGTTCGTAAGACTCATTAGGTATGTTGGGTTCTGAAATATACTTATTCATGTCAGTGAGGGAGAGAGGGTCATGTATAACGTTTACATTATGTCAGGATATGTTATTTTTAGCCATCAGGGATCCTATGGGAGGGATCCTCTGGGAGGAGAAGAGACACAGTCTGGTACCAGTCACCATGACAGCTGTGAGTTGGGGAGGAGTGAGCACTTTGGGGCAGAGGTCAGGTCAGATGAAGTGAGGAAGAACAGATATCACCAAGGTTCTGTCTAGCAACAGAGATGCATTGGCTGTTCAGATGTGTAGGAGGAGACTGCATAGGAGAAAGGGTTAAATATCAGTGCTTGTGTGAAAATGTTTTTGTCTGTTCAGCTGTTCAATCCTTTTCGAAGAATAAACTTGGTTTACGCTTTCATAGTGTCCGAGTTCTTACTCTGATAATTAGAACCAAACAGGTATAGATTTTCTATTTATTTAATTCAATGTATGGTTTCCTTGTTCATATTTCACGGGTTATGTCAGAGTTCTGTGTGTCTGTGTCCCCTGTCATTTTAGTTGGGTGTGATAGGAGCGCATAGAAATAGGCTATGTGGCCTGCACTCCACATAACCTTCCATGTATGCATGGTGTTGAAATTAGAGGTCAACCGATTAATCGGAATGGCCGATTAATTAGGGCCAATTTCAAGTTTTCATAACAATCGGAAATCGGTAAAAAAAAAAGATTGTACACCTTAATTTCAAACCAAATTTATTTATATAGCCCTTCTTACATCAGCTGATATCTCAAAGTCTCAAATTTAACTAGGCAAGTCAGTTAAGAACACATTCTTATTTTCAATAACTGCCTAGGAACGGTGGGTTAACTGCGTTGTTCAGGGGCAGAACGACAGATTTTTACCTTGTCAGCTCAGGGATTCAATCTTGCAACCTTACGGTTAACTAGTCCAACGCTCTAACCACCTGCCTCACGAGGAGCCCGCCTGTTACGCGAATGCAGTAAGAAGCCAAGGTAAGTTGCTAGCTAGCATTAAACTTATCTTATAAAAAACAATCAATCAATCATAATCACTAGTTATAACTACACATGGTTGATGATTTTACTAGTTTATCTAGCGTGTCCTGCGTTGCATATAATCGATGCAGTGCGCAGTCGCGAAAAAGGACTGTCGTTGCTCCAACGTGTACCTAACCATAAACATCAATGGCTTTCTTAAAATCAAAACACAGAGGTATATATTTTTAAACCTGCATATTTATCTAAAAGAAATCCAGGTTAGCAGGCAATATTAACCAGGTTAAATTGTGTCACTTCTCTTGCATTTATTGCACGCAGAGTCAGGGTATATGCAACAGTTTGGGCCGCCTGGCTCGTTGCGAACTAATTTGCCAGAATTTTACGTAATTATGACATAACATTGAAGGTTGTGCAATGTAACAGGAATATTTAGACTTATGGATGCCACCCGTTAGATAAAATACGGAACAGTTTCGTATTTCACTGAAAGAATAAATGTTTTGTTTTCGAGATGATAGTTTCCGGATTCGACCATATTAATGACCTAAGGCTCGTATTTCTGTGTGTTATTATGTTATAATTAAGTCTATGATTTGATAGAGCAGTCTGACTGAGCGATGGTAGGCACCAGCAGGCTCGTAAGCATTCATTCAAACAGCACTTTCGTGCGTTTTGCCAGCAGCTCTTCGCAATGCTTCAAGCTTATCAACTCAAGAGATTAGGCTGGTGTAACCGATGTGAAATGGCTAGCTAGTTAGCGGTGTGCACGCTAATAGCGTTTCAAACGTCACTGGCTCTGAGACTTGGAGTAGTTGTTCCCCTTGCTCTGCATGGGTAACGCTGCTTCGAGGGTGGCTGTTGTCGATGTGTTCCTGGTTCGAGCCCAGGTAGCGGCGAGGAGAGGGATGGAAGCTATACTGTTACACTGGCAATACTAAAGTGCCTATAAGAACATCCAATAGTCAAAGGTATATGAAATACAAATCGTATAGAGAGAAATAGTCCTATAATTCCTATAATAACTACAACCTAAAACTTCTTACCTGGGAATATTGAATACTCATGTTAAAAGGAACCACCAGCTTTCATATGTTCTCATGTTCTGAGCTAGGAACTTAAACGTTAGCTTTCTTACATAGCACATATTGCACTTTTACTTTCTTCTCCAACACTTTGTTTTTGCATTATTTAAACCAAATTGAACATGTTTCATTATTTATTTGAGGCTAAATTGATTTTATTGATGTATTATATTAAGTTAAATTAAGTGTTCATTCAGTATTGTTGTAATTGTCATTATTACAAATAAATAAATAAATAAAATCGGCCAATTAATCGGTATCGGCTTTTTTTGGTCCTCCAATAATCTGTATTGGTATCGGCGTTGAAAAATCATAATCAGTCGACCTCTAGTTGAAATATCATTAAGTCTGATTAAGACGAATGTAACAATGGATGTGGAAATTGCCTTTTATATTGTAGAATCAGTTTATTGGTTGTATTTTCTAATTGGGTAATTGTATGGTTCTGGGTACCAAGTGCTTATATTATGCAGGCCTACCTGTTGGAGCTCCTGTTAGACAGATTCCATTTGGTTTCTCAAGGGGAGGCTGTACAGTCTTGCCCTCTACCTGTGTCCGTTCAGGTAGGACAGGTTAAGCTTGATACAGAGGTTATTGCCTGTGTATATTTGGTAAATCTACTTGTATATTTTGTATTTGTATTTGTATTATGGCACTTTCACCATTGGATCACCAAGACATGTAAATACATCTACACTGAGCA
This sequence comes from Salvelinus namaycush, assembly GCF_016432855.1. Lineage (NCBI taxonomy): Eukaryota > Metazoa > Chordata > Actinopteri > Salmoniformes > Salmonidae > Salvelinus > Salvelinus namaycush. The sequence goes on along the minus strand of NC_052317.1, from coordinate 31,352,378 downwards.
CGTCAACCTGCCTTCTGCTGATTTCATGCCCTTATGACTGCTACAAGTTCCCTATGAAAAGGGCTGTCTGGTAGCCTCAATTAATAGACAAAGATTTGTAGTTGAACAAGTCATTGCATGTATAGATTATTATTTATTTTTTTACTTGACTTAACTTGTGACTCGACTTGCTCTTAGAATGCATGACTTGAACTTGGCTCGAGCCTTGACATGTCCTTGGGACTCGGACCTTGTGACTTGCTTGTGACTCGAATAATAGTGACTTGGTCCCACATTACAGTAGCAGGTAGGCAGGCCTAGCCTATGAAATATGATAGAGAACAGACTAACTAGGAACAGACTAACAATTCGAAACGTAGCCTCTACTTAACTGTTTAGCTATTATTCTTTGGTATATTGAATGAGTGAATTATTTCAAAAAGCATACAACTTATTTGGTTGTAATATTGCAATGTTTTACATCAAGGGTGGTCAACCATCCTTCAGGAGAGCTACTGGGTGGGCAGGCTTTTATTCCAGTCCCCCTCAAACAAACCACATTTTAGAAATTAGCTGCTCAATTGGACCTTGATAAACTGGCTTTGTTTGAGCAGGGCTGGATCAAAATCCTGCACACACAGTAGCTCTCCAGACTGAGGGTTGATGTGTTTGATACAGTTGCCTAACAAGTGTTCTACTTTGTGGGGGTGAAGTGCCTTGCACAACAACAAGAGATGATACAGGGTATCAGAGAGCAGTCTCCCAGTGTCCATACCACAGTACACATACTTTTGTTTCATTTACGTTCAACAACTATTTTCTTCACTAAACCAAAACATGAACCTAGACCAATTATTAACAGCTCGTGTTTATTTTGGCAAACGTTACATCATATTTTATACAGCTGTGCAAACTTCCTCGCGGGTCAATCTGACCGGTTTTCTGAGATTATGAATATACAGAAAGCTCTATTTCCTTGTCACACTAAGAAAGAGATATCTGCTACATATCCTCATTACAAATAAGGCATCCTTCCTTCTTCCCTTGATCTGATGTGAAATGTTTGGTGAAAGCAATAATATTTACTCAGTAGATAACCTCAAGGATGAAGGAAGGTCTACACTTCTAAATATTTGATCGAACCCTTGGAAAAACAGAGCATCTGTTTGTTTACCCTAGCTCAACCAGACAGTCTGTGCCATGGTATTCTGGCGCATTGAGCTCATACTTCCTCTGGATGTCATAGGGCAGGATGCGTCCCACCAGGTAATGTGTCCCACTGAAACCGACAGCACACTTCTTTGGTGCCATGAGGGAGATGAGCACTGTCGGGTTTATACAGTCAACGTTGGCCTCGTCCCACCCTAAAATCACACAGATGAGGTCATCAATTAGTTTATCCAACATTATCATATGACGTTTGAGTTTATCTGAAACTGGCAGTAAAATAAGACATCACGGCATCATCAGACAAGTCCATGGTATCAGACCAACCCTAACAAATAACACTACACTTGGATAGCTTTTTAGCCCCTGGTAACCCTGCAGGTAGATGCTGTCAGACAGGTGTGTGTAGGTTTGGTGTGGTTACCTGAGGGGATGTCCACACTGGCGATGGGGATACGGATGTGTCTGAGGGCGAGCAGGATGCTGCTGTAGGGCTCACTGATATCAGACGGCTCCGTCTCCGGCCCCAAGATGGCATCCACCACCAGGTTATACGCATCGTTTATCAGCTGCACCTGTAGGACAAGACAAACACGTCAGTCAGACCACTAACCAGTAGAATGGCATTTATTTTTCTATCTTTATTTAACTAGGCAAGTCAGTTAAGAACACATTCTTATTTAAAATGATGGCCTACTCCGGCAAAGCCCTAACCCGGACAACGCTGGGCCAATTGTCCGCCGCCCTATGGGACTCCCAATCACGGCCAGTTGTGATACAGTCTGGAATCGAACCAGGGTCTGTAGTGACACCTCTAGCACTGAGATGCAGTGCCTTAGACCGCTGCGCCACTCGGGAGCGAGCACCATTCACACACAACCCGTGTGAACATTCCACATTTTAGAGAGTCTTGTTTCTTTTTGCAAAATCATGGCATGGTGGTCAGACGGCCACATAATACAAATTAACCTTGGTTAGCTCATAGTAGTTCCCTTACCTCTGCGGGAAGAAATGAGAGGAAAGGGATGTCCGTTTTCTCACACTGTACTGTAAAGTCCCGGTGCAGGGCCAGAGTAGAGCGCTTGGGGTAGTACACTGTGGGCATATAGTCCTGGCACAGAGATAGATGGAGGGGAAGAGGGACTGAGTGTCAAATAAGTGCCATTTAGTTAGTTCAGAAAAACAAATTCACTTCACTGGCAGGTTACCCACAAACATGCGTAAGTGGCGAGCGCAGGCCAGACCAATACAGCCATTCTGACTGGGACCACAGATCACCAACACTGTAGGATGCCTCTTGAGGGAACTCAGGGGGAAGGCCTGCACAGAAGGAAAGAAGTTGTATATCATGTCATTCAATTGCCGAACTCAAAACTACCCTTAAAGGAAGAAAAAGAGAACACATACCTTGGTGATAGCGATGGCACAGGCATGGCCCCAGATCTCCATCAGTTGCTGCGGTCCAAAGCGATACTCTCCCAACAACTCTGCCTCCAAGGCCGCAGCCTCCTCATTACTGAGGGAGAGAGAGAGAGAAACAGAGAGAGAGAACACTTAAGTGTCCTGAAAGAGGTTAAACTCTGAGTGGGGGGTATTATATCACTGCTGTCTAATCAATGGCCACCCCGTATGAGATCAGGAAGCAGGGAGCTGAACTTTCAGTGAATCCTGCTCTAATACACAGCTCTGTTAACAGTATATATATCCATAATGAATGAGTGATTCTGGGGGGTATCTAGCACTGCCTCTTTGCCTCAGATTGGAAGCCGGTGGTGGGTAGGGGAAACAAGGGGGAGTAGAACATGGGGCATGGGGGGCTGGACTGCTGCAACTGGTTCCTCTAAAGGTTTCTTCGTCTTTTCTTTTCCTTGTCTCGAATGTTGCACTAAACTTGCTCTTTTAGGGGTTTGGAGGATGAGGTATTCTGTGAAAAAAAATACTTTGTAAATACTACACCGAACAAAAATATAAAACGCAACATGCAACAATTTCAAAGATTTTACTGAGTTCATATAATGAAATAAATTCATTAGGCCCTAATCTATGGATTTCACATGACTAGAAATACAGATATGCATCTGTTGGTCACAGATACCTTAAAAAACCAGTCAGTATCTGGTGTGACCACCATTTGCCTCATGCAGGGCGACACATTTCCTTTGCATAAGAGTTGATCAGGCTGTTGAATGTTGTCCCACTCGACAATGGCTGGGCGAAGTTGCTGAATATTGGCGGGAACTGGAACACCCTGTTGTACACTTCGATCCAGAGCATCTCAAACATGCTCAATGTGTGACATGTCTGGTGAGTGTGCAGGCCATGGAAGAACTGGGACATTTTCAGCTTCAAAGAATTGTGTAAAGATCCTTGCGACATGGGGCCGTTCATTATCATGCTGAAACATGAGGTGATGGCGGTGGATGAATGGTACAACAATGGGCCTCAGGATCATGGTATCTCTGTGCATTAAAATTGCCATTGATAAAATACAAGTGTGTTCGATGTCTGTAGTTTATGCCTGCCCATACCATAACCACACTGCCACCACATCAGCAAACCGCTTTCCCACACGATGCCATACAAGCTGTTATTTACTGCTGCTCTTTAATTATTTGTTAATTACTGTTTTTAGGTATTTTCTTAACTGCATTGTTGGTTAATGGCTTGTAAGTAAGGTCTACACCTGTTGTATTCGGCGCATGTGACAAATAAAGTTTGATTTGTCTACCATCTGCCTGGTTCAGTTGAAACCGGGATTCATCTGTGAAGTCTGTTCCGACGCCAAACTGCAGTCAGGTCAAGACCCTGGTGAGGACGACGAGCACGCAGATGAGCTTCCCCGCGACGGTTTCAGACAGTTTGTGCAGAAATTCTTCGGTTGTGCAAACCCACAGTTTCATCAGCGGTCCAGGTGGCTGGTCTCAGACGATCCCGCAGGTGAAGAAACTAGATGTGGAGTGGGCTGGTGTGGTGTGGTTACACATGGTCTGCGGTTATGAGGCCGGTTGGATGTACTGCCAAATTTTCTAAAACAATGTTGGAGGTGGCTTATGGTAGAGAAATTAAAATTACATTATCTGGCAAAAGCTGTGGTGGACATTCCTGCAGTCAGCATGCCAATTGCACGCTCCCTCAACTTGAGACATTTATGGCATTGTGATGTGACAAAACTGCACATTTTAGAGTGGCCTTTTATTGTCCCCAGCACAAGCGGCACCTGTGTAATGATCATGCTGTTTAATCAGCTTCTTGATATGCCACACCTGTCAGGTGGATGGATTATCTTGGTGAAGGAGAAATGTTCACTAACAGGGATGTAAACAAATTTGTGCACATTTGAGAGAAGCTTTTTTGAGCATATGGAACATTTTTGGGATCTTGTATTTCAGATCATGAAACAAAGGAACAACACTTTACATGTTGTGTTGATATTTTATTTCAGTGTACTACATTTTTATTAGATTGGTCTGATTTAAAAGAGCAAATCTAAAAGCAGGTAAAGACCTCCCAATCCTTTCCTAATCCCTATAAAGCCAGAATAATCCTCCAAAATGTCACACAGTGGGATTATTCATAACATACCACCACGATCAATCTAACACCTGTCTCAGTCACAATTTCTGGAATATAGAATATTAACATAAGAAACATAATATTTTCTCACATTCCTGTTGCAAGTATTTGAGAAATGAAGAGCAAATCATACAATTGGGTAAACTCATTAAGACTTTTTGTGGAACAAAGTAGATGAGTTTCCTAAAACACTACTGATGAAAAAAACACCACCCATTGATAACAATGCCTTAAAGAGTCATGAGTGTGACAGTGTTCATTCTCACCTGAGGTAGCGGAGAGGCTTTCTGAGTGTCTCTAGGTTAGAACAGCTGTAGTCCATCTTCAGAATGTGTGACGGGGAGAGCAAATTTGTTTTTTTTTGGTCTAGCTCCCTTCCTTGCTGTTTCTTCTGTTAGTCTCTCGTCTCCCAAACTCACATTGATGCACACATCCTGTGTGAGTGTTAATGCCCTTCCAGGACTTACCGTGGGTGAATCTGATTGGTTCAAAGTCAACAGCTCAGTCCAACTAAAGCAAGGGGTAACACACACACACACACACACCACACACACACACACACACAGCTGGAAAGCAAAGCAGCTGGGAGGGGTGTGTGCCAGATGCAGGGACTTAGTTACCAATTTGAGCCCCCACTGATGAACTGGACATAAAATCACAGCATTGATGCTTCTCACTCCTTTATCTGCACATACATAATGAAGCAGTGTTTCCAACAGAAGACAGGGGTACGTCATCCAGAAAATGCGAGAGGCTGAAAATAACTGAAGGAAAGGGCAAGCCTCTTTCCATCTGTCACAGGTTTCATTCTTTCAGTGTGAATGTTGAACATAGTCTGGGTGCAGTGACCAGTGCTGGCCACTTTCTTTGTTGAATGAGACAAAATTTAGGGAAACATGAACAGATCTAGGATCCTCTTATCATGCCCCAACCTTAACCATAAGGAAATAATAACATGCACAAATGACCTTAGATCAGAGATTCTACTTCACACAAGAGTCAGTTCTAGACAACACAGTTCTATCTTGCGGCTGGGCATTCTGTCATATTGTGCCCTCCTGAATAAGATTGGAGATGGTCCATGCCTCTACTGGCCACTGCCCAGTTAGGCCTCCTGTTATTACAGGTGCCAGCACAATGAAGAGCAGCTGCTTAACACACAGGGTGGTCTACCCAACACACACTCACACTTCCAGACCTTAATACTCCTTACACAACAATGACTGACTCTCACTGAATAGCAGGCTAAAACGGGAAACAAGTTTCTTTGGTTGAAATTCCCCAACAAGGCTTACAAGGAGTCTGAAGAGTAGCCAATGTTTGGCACCGCGCAACAGAATCACTCCGTCCATGTGAGCTGGAAGGCAGAATGTGGGGCTGCACAGACAACCCATTGTTAATTCAGGCAATTTACACATTGCCTGAAGGACAAAATGTTTTCCTTTTCTATTGCATCTTGTTAGGGAAGGACTGGGTCTGTGCTTTGAAAATGTGCTTCCATGTTGGATAGACAGTATCATTGTTATGCAAATTCATTCCCTCTGAACTAAAAACAATTGCTTGAACCCGATGACAACCATATGTAGGCTATAGAACAGAATACATTCAAGACCCTGTTTAACCTGTAATATGCCTTCAGTAATGATATAAAACAGAGAACCAGTATGAGGTACAGAAAAGATCACTTTAATATAGAACATTTACAAGCTGTGTTGAGTTGTGGACTCAGGTCAACAGGTTAGTGGCTGTGACTGGTATAGTAGCCGAGGAGTACTGTAGTGACACGGTTGGACTGGGGGCGACTACACGTACCACAGGAAGCCAAAGCGCTTGTGTAGAAGCTCTTCCCGGGGTCTAAGGTTAAACAACTCCTCTGTGAGGGGGGCCACCCAGCGGTCTGTGTGGAAGACATTCTCTCCCACCTAAATAGACACAAACAAGGAGGAGCTTATTATTCCTCATCAATGTAGAACGAGCAGCATTGCTGAGAGTTATTTGCTTCCATTCAAGTGCTTATTCTAGAACATTTAGAAAAACAACCATCTGCAGCTTCATGACAATTGACAAATAAAACAAACATCTGTCTGTCTAGACAGAAATAAAATCAAGCATATGTCTTTACCTTCCAGCCGGGGACATCTTTCATTACGACTGCTTCCTCCTCCAGATTCTCCCGCAGCATCCGTAGTTGCCTTTTGGGTAAATAAATTCAGAGCTCCTAAGACAACTGATTATTCATGGCCAAAATTGGTAAATTACCTTTACCCGGTTGAAGTAGCATTTGATTGTGTGTCAATGTTGGTGCTTATCTTACCTCCGGTCCTGCTCTGCTTGCAGCAAAGGCAGAAGAGCTATCCTTGCTTCCAGTTCCTCAATCTGCAACCGCCTACAACACACCATCAGAAAAGATCAGCAGGTCATTGACCAACAATAAACCCCATCTCAATGACCTGAACTGGTACAATGAATCAATGCCAGTGACATTAACTCCATTGCGGCAGTTTTTACCTCCTCTCCCTGTTCCATTTGAAGAGTCTCCAATAACCGAAACACATGACACCGACTCCTATGGCGAGCATGCTATACCCTGAAAATGAGAATATTCACTGTCAGCAATTTATTTAATCAAGATCATCTCCAAACCCTGTCTGTGCTACCCATATACTTACGCAATTGAATTGTGGTGCTACCTCAGTTGTAATTTGTGAAGAAAATACAGTACAGGGATAACAAACAGGGGAACAACTCTGTTTTTGTTTCACAATATCACACAAATGATTAAACTTGGCAAGACATTAGCTAGCTAACGTTAGCTAGCGTCCCTTGTTTGACAGGCCTGACTATAAAACGATCTACTCCGAACTTTTAAACCACGCAATACAAATGTAATTAGTTTACTAACCAGAGAGTCCCCTTTTGGGGAGATTTCTCTTGTAATCAACAGGACCATAACCCCCCGGAGGAGGCATGTCCTGCTTCACCTTGGACGCCGCCATCTTCCACCCCTTCTCCAAAACAGACCGGAGCGTTACGTCATAACTTGTTCTACTTCTTGCGTGACAGCAGCGGGAGCTTAAACTGAGATAAATGGACTCTATCGCCCCCATCCGAATCAGATCAAAAGTGCCGCGTGGAAAATCACGTACTGAAAATAAATCATGCTATCATTGGCATAATCAATAATTTAATGACACATTCAGACCAAATGAAAGTGTTCAAATTACGTGTATTTTTTATTATTACTTTCTGTAGCTGGGAAAAATTAAGCCAAACAAATTGGAACATAATTTTGTATTATGCATAAAGGGATGAGAGAGTTACTCTTGACAGTTAACAGCCCAAGCTACCCTAAATAACAAACAGGGTGGTTACTGGTGGTCGGTGTTGAGTAGGGGTTCTGGGGGCCAACTTCAGTTCCTGCAGTGTGTATTGTTTTTCATAGTTCTCAATGATGGCATCTGATCTAGCACTGAAAATAATCTCAAACAATTTTGACAACCCATATGTTAATTATTTATAAACCATAGACAGCATATGGAAATTTTACAGAAGTACAAAACAAAACTGAAAAAGGAGTAGGAGACTGTAGTTGAGGAAGAGAAGGAGCCACATTTTTTAAATTTTATTTGAACAGGAGCACTGTTGTAAATCCAGTTACCTCACCACAGGCCTGTCTGGGATACAAGTTATTGGTCCTGATGCCAACCAAAAACAATTAACGAGTGATTTCAATATTAGACATATTTATTCTCTCCTCAGTCTTCTGTACATCTCAAATTTGTTAAAATTCCCCTATAAGTTGCTTTAACGAACCCAGCTTCAACATGTGGCAACCAGAAACCTAAACTTGAGATGTCCCAGAGCATGTGACAATACCTGCAATCGGCTAACTTTCATCCCCAGATGAGAACATTCTGTAAAATGTTTGAGCATATTAATAAACCAATTGAAATATTATCCATATTCAATTACTTTTTCCAGACCAATTCCAAAAAATGTAATGATTCTAGATGACTGAACTTTTTCAGCCAACATATGGACTTTGATCAATTTTTTTTATTTTTTATAATTCACTGATTCATCAGGGAAATCGACAATCAGTGTAAAACATATAGAACAGATGTAATCGGAACACATCTGTGATATGACTCTTGTGATTCTAGAATCTTGTCTTCCATCGAAACAATTGTGCATGTAATTCAAGACAGACTGTATTATACTATTGGTTCTCTTTACAGACATGTTATTACAAATATGAAGGGACAACTCAGAATGGAATAATAGAAAACCAAAGCAGAGGCTTCAGACAAAAATATAATATAGAGATCCTCTACTTGTTTTGCTTATGTCAAACATGAGTGTGGAGCAGCTCTGTCAAATTGCAAATACAGATGTAGGATCTTAATTTGAGCCAGTCTCCCACAGCAGGAAAATAATCCTGCAGCAACAGGAAATGTGAATTATAATTAATGAACGTTTTTGTAACGGTTGGTACATTGTTCGTAAGGGGAAATCTTGAAATTACTAACTTTAGAAGCTTTTTTAACATTTCAGATACGCTGCAAGTTTTAAATGTCCTGTGTTGCAAGAAAGTTCTCCTGCAACAGGGTGATCAAATGAAGACACTATATCTGTAGATGAATAACATACATGGGAAGGAAACATTTTCACAAAAAAAAGAAAAAAAAGTGTATGAGGCTAGTATAAATTGTTCAGTTGTTAAAACCCCAACATCATGACAGGAATTCTTCATTTATACATCAGTCCCCAAACATATCCAATAACTTACTGTAAATACAAACAAATTCCAAATGAACTGCTACTGAGGTTATGCACTGAAAACATCATTTTAAACTTAAAGAGAATGTTTATTGGAGATCATATTTTTTGTCTTTTAGCTTTTTTAGGGTACTCTTGAATATGAAGTAAACAGTTCCAAGTAATTTCACCTTGACCACACCCCAACAGTTTGTCTGCATCCCATTTGCTGAGTCTAAGATGACAGAGGGCCAATCAGCTCCTAGTTCCGTCCAATAGGTAAAGAGCTGTCCATCGTTTCCATGGTAAGACATCAACACAGTCGGCAGAAAGCCAGCATAAGTTCTTGAGAAAAGCAACATTCTCAAGCCATCATAAACTCACAGACATCATGGCTGACAAACATATGGAAGGAAGCCCTTTATGCATTTCTTGTTTTGCTCCGGTGTAAATCGCTCTTTATGCACACTGATCAAACATCGGTGAGCCTCATGAGAAACAACAGACTTGAAAGAGAAACAAAAACACTAACATTTTTTTTTATTGAGAATGCTTCCCCTCAAAAGTTTGGAGGCTGCGTTTCCATAACTGTCCTCGGGGGGGGGGGGGGGCTGTATTGTTGGCATTGACAACAGTAGCTATTGGTTATTGATAATGGTAATGAATGAGATTATTATTTCCATGTGTTAGCTGTCTGGGAGATGGGGCGCGATGGAATCATGTCCAGGAGGTACTCTCTCTGGCGGGCGTCCACTGTGGACGAGGTCTTATGGACTGACAGACTGGGGTTCACATAGGCCATGGTCACACCTGCAGAGAGAGGGGAGAGGTCAGTCTCTGACGAGGAGAGTGCACAAAGCATAATAACACATACACACATAAGAACACGCACAGGTGCACAAAACCACACACGCGTAAATAACATTGATCTCAAAGCAGAGAAAACATGGACTAACTCTACTCTAGGGGGAGGTGAGGTGAGCTAGCCATGGAGTCCAAGGAAAAACCCATCCACCAGAAGGACTGAAGCAGAAAGGAGGAGACAGAGCATTGAGGGGTACAGAGGGAGAATCTCAATTGCATACTCCTCGCGTCCTCTCTTCTCACCTCCTTCTCAAAACCCATTAGATGAGAAAGCCAGAGGTCCCTCTCCTCCAATGGATTTTGAGGTGGTGAGGAGAGAGGATGCAAGGAGTATGCAATTGAGATTCTTCCACAGAGAAGTGAGATGCAGAGTCCAAAAACAATCCCTATCCCATTGGCTTAGGTGTAAACATTATGGTGATGACTCCACCTAGGAAGCTCCAGTAGGTTTAGACAAGATTCGGACATTTTGCTTACACCTGTTTCCCTCAGATCAGCAAACACCCAAAGGGAAGCAACTAGTAAAAGGGGCTAGGGGGTGCTTTTGGACTGGGACAAACGTTCAGTGTGTAGAGGTAGAGGCTGGAGGGCAGTGTGGTGGGTTGGTTGGTTGGGGGCCCAGTCGGTATTAGAGTCTACCTGTGTTGATGTTCTGCTTCCTCCATGCAGTGGCTTGGGCGCTACCTCTGCTGCTGTTCCCACTGGAGCTGCCCTTTGAACCCTGGGCAGCGGGGCGCACATGGGCATGCTTACCTGGCCGGCTGACCAAGGCCGCAGCGGCCACAGCGCTCTGCAGCTGAGAGGAGGAGGAGGAGAAGGAGTGGGACACGCCCCTCACCCCCACCGATGGGATACCGCTACGGGAGAGCTGGCCCTGAGGGCTCTGGGGGGGAGGGAGAAAGAAGATATAGAATATTGAGTGACAAGAACAGACCACACAAGCCAAGGGAACCATGGAGAATCTTAGAACTGTCTGTATCCAATTGAATGTGACAGGGCCTGGAGTGGCTCCGGTGGTGATGTGACAGTTTCAGGGAACAGTTGAGAAGTGTCTCACCCCTACCTGTTTGATGTTGGAGTGGTGGCGTGCAATGCTCTGTCCTCTGTTCTGCTGCTGGTGATGGTGATGGTGCTGCAAAGAGGAGACCCTAGCCTGGGCTTGAACCTGCTTCAGCTGCTGGGACATCAGATGCTCCGCCTTCACCGATGGAGAGGAGGAGGAGGAGGAAGAGGAGGAGGGGGTGTGAGAGACAGGGGAGGCGGCCTGCTGGAGGATACGCTGCTCTATCTCCTGCTCCTGCTGCAGGGCCTTGACGAACGCAGCCTTCAGCCTATTGGTGTGCTCAGCCTTCAGGGCTTTCTTCTGATTGGAGGACATGCAGTCAGCACAGAGTATGGTCCCGCCCTTGGCCTTGTCCTGCCTCCAGCGGCAAGTAAAGTCGGTGCTGCACTGGATGCAGGTGAAGGGCTCTTTGATGGCAGGCTTGACCGGGGGCAACCCTGTTTTAGCTGGGGAGGACAGAGGATGGGTGGGATTAGACAGAACAGGAGAAAACTGGTTTCAATATGAAACCTAATGATCAAATACTACTGGAGGAAACCCATCTGACAGTATTGTACTGTTAGTGTATGACCTCTCCTGGTGAAGTGATATTATTGTGTAATGAAGTGTCTGTAAGTGTAAAATATGTGTTTGTGTAACTTTGCTGATGGAATACTGTAATTTAATAGTGTTAATATCAGCAAAATGTTTTGTACCGCTAGTGATGGTTTAGTAGTGATATACAGTGTTTATAAACAGCGTAGCGCGCTTGCTTATAAACAGCGTAGCGCGCTTGCTTATAAACAGCGTAGCGCGCTTGCTTATAAACAGCGTAGCGCGCTTGCTTATAAACAGCGTAGCGCGCTTGCTTATAAACAGCGTAGCGCGCTTGCTTATAAACAGCGTAGCGCGCTTGTTTATAAACAGCGTAGCGCGCTTGTTTATAAACAGCGTAGCGCGCTTGTTTATAAACAGCGTAGCGCGCTTGCTTATAAACAGCGTAGCGCGCTTGCTTATAAACAGCGTAGCGCGCTTGCTTATAAACAGCGTAGCGCGCTTGCTTATAAACAGCGTAGCGCGCTTGCTTATAAACAGCGTAGCGCGCTTGCTTATAAACAGCGTAGCGCGCTTGCTTATAAACAGCGTAGCGCGCTTGCTTATAAACAGCGTAGCGCGCTTGTTTATAAACAGTGTAGCGCTTGTTTATAAACAGTGTAGCGCTTGTTTATAAACAGTGTAGTGCGCTTGTTTATAAACAGTGTAGCGCGCTTGTTTATAAACAGTGTAGCGCACTTGTTTATAAACAGTGTAGCGCGCTTGTTTATAAACAGTGTAGCGCGCTTGTTTATAAACAGTGAGTATGGGGTGGGGCAGAGGAAAGGGTTGGGAAACCCTGGTATTGGGTAATTTAGAGTTAATACCAGCGTAATAGGTACTGTACCTCTCATCATGGAGTCCAGCAGGTTCTGCACCACGTCCTCCAGGCCCACTAGGTAGATGAACTCGTTGTTGGCTGCCGAGGGCAGGAAGTTGAGCTCTGGGGCGGGAGGCTTGGGAGGAGGAATCTCCAGAAGGGTCTTTTCCAGCTGCTTACGCAGGGCTAGCTTAGCCGCAGCCTGACGGGCGGCAGGAGAGTCGTTCACGTTGACCACAGACACACTGTTGTTTCCAGACTGGGAAGAGATAGAAGAACCCTTCATGTTGGTTGGAGAGGCCTGGGAGAGAGTGGGATGAGGACCGGATGAGAGGGAGAAGGAAGGAGGGAAGGGATAGACAAATAAAGGAGACAAGTGGGGAAAGAAGGTATCCAGGTGAGGTTTGAGGTCAATAATTTTTTTTTTTTTTAAAAGACAGATCAAATTAATCAAAACTGTTGTAAATTCAGGTCTATTCTCTAGAAGAAAGTTAGCTAAGCTTGAGCGGTTCAATATACCCAAAGTGTGAATGCAATTGGATTGAACAAATCAAATCTGCAAGTCTCAATTGCACCACTCTATGATTCACTAGCCTAGAGGGGAGAACCTCATCTCTACTTGCCATTTTCAAACTATATCAAGTGCAAGGCTGCCTCATGGGCATCAGCTGATCGCAACGATAATATGAAAACAATCATGCATTTAATCTCATCAACAATATCTGTTTTATCATGCACATTCAATGCACTTATCGTCAAATAATGACTACTACTGGCTTCCTATCCAAACTTCTAAAAATTATTGCTAATTGCCAAAATGATGTAACTAATTATTTAATTTAGTACTTTGGTCCTCCATAATAAAAAAATCACTGCTTCTCAGAGTCTGAACCATCCCCCTGGCAAAGCCTTTAAAGGCAAAATACTGGTTTTCCTGTGTTTCGTATCATTTTTGTATAACAACTGATGAAACTAACACTGTACAAATTCAAGACTATTTAATCAGTGTTATTTCCTAATAGTTGCTGGTTGAAAATACAATCTACACAGGATATTCTAATCATCAGGTTTTGCATGGGTGTAGTTTTGGCTTGCCTGGTGACATCACCAGGCTCTATAAATTAACAAAGTGGCGGCAGTTCTGGATTTCATGGAGATTTCGGTGCCAGTGTAGGATTTTATTCAGTAATGCCAAGAGCATGCAGAACCCCCTACTGGCGAAGAAGTAAGTAAAAACTCAGTCGGTTTCATGATTCTACAAGCCTCTCATTCACCATAGGGGCTTATTGTAGCTGTCATTTGTGACAGACTTCAAAAAAAAAAAAAAGTGTCCACTTGTGATATCTAAGTATACAAATAAGATTATTTATTGATAGCTTTGAAAATAGTTCTAATTGTGGCCACAAACAGACTAGATTCTGAACAACTTTTTGCGGAATGCTCTCGGCTTTCCAACCGCGAGAGAAATTAGCACAATATGCAAGCTGCAGCAGCCACCCAAACCAATCGTTCTCCAGTTTAAGTGTTGAGTAGAGGCATGTGTTTGTTTTGGTTCTACAAAGCTGTGTTCATCGATAACATTCAATAATCAATTAATTGCATTAACCCTGGTCATCAAATTCATTATAATGTGGGCACATAAGCTATATAAAAAATTATATTTGTGTTTGTGGATGAATTTACTTTTGCTAGATGCCTTTCATGATGTTTTAGCGCTGAAAACCATTATGCTACGTTTTTGCCAATTGAAGACCATTCAAATAAGCAGACAAAAATTCAAAAACTATAAGGCTACCTGCCGTGTCACGTGAATAGTGTATAACAGCTCATTTCAGGTTACATATCCCTCCCATCAGGTCCCTCCGTGCTGGTGGATTGATCCACACCACAGATAAAAGAGGAAACCCAGATACTTCACAGGGGGTATAAATCTGAAGAATCCATTTAGAACTAACTCACCACCAAATATGGTGATGAAGGGAAGTCCATTGGCGGGCAGAGGGAGGAGATGGAGCTAGATGAAACTGGGCCGACATTCTGCTGATTTTCTCATCGATTAAAAATCAGATCTCAATAGTTTTCTGTTCCCAAAAGTAGAATATTTTACGAACGAAGTGCACTAAGTTTTGTAGACTTGACTCTTTGCCAGAGTTGAAAAAAAATGGGTGTTGTTTAGAAGCAGTGCAAGGCCAAATTGAGTTTTTGCACACGTAAAAAGTAGACGTTCCCCGATGAAAATATGCAATTAAATGCTAAGATGCACCAATGGGATTGAGCTTGCATGTGCTTGGCTCTGCCCACCTCCTTCCTTGTTCTGCCCACTGTGCTTCATTTGCTCCCATTGGAAAAGACACAGATAAACTATCTTTGTCCACACTGTGGTTATTGCACCGCTTTGGTGCTCTCCCCCTCACATCTCAGACCAATCCAAGACATTCATAGCCAAATTCTTGCTTGAGAAATAGTTTGTTTATTTTTAACCATTTCAATGCAAAACTATTGCAGTAAGCGACTTAATTGTTACCCAGAAATTATTTGTTATCGAGATAAACCTCTGACCCACTTGTGAGATGTTAACCAGCAGGCTGGCATTGTTGACGTTGCCCACCCTGATGAGGCCTGACTGCATGAGGCCTCTCTGGGCCTGAGAGCCGGGTACGTTGGCCCTGGGGGCCAGCAGCAGAGGAGGGGGGCCAGAGCTCCCTGAGCCAGACCCTGACAGCTGCTGTTGCTGCTGCTGCCGGAGAGACTGGATCTGCTGGGGAGACACAGCGATTGGCTACCCGGGACACATGACACATGGGGACAGGGGAGTGAGTGGACAGAGAAGAGGGACATGGGCAGGGATAGAAGAGGGACAGGGCAGGGATAGAGGGGGCCAACATAGGTCAGACAGAGGACATATAGGAAAGGGCAAGGGACAGTCAACAGAGGACAGAACAGTTATAGAGACAAAGCAGTGATATGTGGGGGAGTGTGGAGAGATAGGGAGGGAATGAGAGAGAGAGAAAAAAGAAAACAGGTGAGCATAGTCTAAGACACAAAACTCTGTCATTTGGAGTATTGATATCAGCTGATGACCTGTTTGGCAGGTAGATTGTGGCGTGTCTTACCTGTGCCCCTCTAACCAGAGGTGGCATGATGATCTGGGAGTTGTGGGAGCCATGTTTGGAGGAGATCTGCTGCCCGCCCCTCACCAGAGGAGGTGGAATGACTGTGCCTGAACTCCTACCTGACACCACCTGGGGATCAAATTAAACGACGCAATAAACAGAAACGTGGTTAACATGATAAACTTGTGTGTGAATTAAAGCTTGTTTGTGTGAGACAGGTGACTGACCTGCTGGGAGCCTTTGCTGGCTGCGATGGATCCCCGGATCAGAGATGGAGGAGCTGCAGAACCCGACAATCCAGAGGGCTGTAGAACAAGACAGATATGGACAGAATGAGCTGTTTGTGTGTGTGTGTTTGTCTGTATCAGAGTGTCTGTCAATTTGTAAGTGTGCAGAGGTATGCATCTGGGTGAATGTATTTGTGTTGGCCTGTGTGGCTTTGTCTGTATTTGTGTGTGTGTGTGTGTGTGTGTGTGTGTGTGTGTGTGTGTGTGTGTGTGAGAGAGAGACTGGGACCTGAACTCCAATCTTCCGCTCTGGGAAACCAAATTCCCTCCTGGGCGAGGGGGAAACACTGATTTTAAGTGGCAGCCAGGGCCACCTCATCACGAAAGAGTGAGTCCAGCTCACCTTGGCTGCATGTGTCCATACCTTCTGCAACGCATCCTTCTGTGTCTGGCTCTGGCGTAGTTTCTTCAGCAGCACCAGCTTGGCCTCCTCCAACCTCAGCTCCTCCTTCAACTGTTTGATGATGCGATCCCTCTCCTCTGGCCTGCTCTTCTACACAGACAACAGATGAAGAGCAGTTAGACCAAAGGGAGAAAGCCCGGTACAGCATAAAGAGAGACAGACCGGTACAGCATAAAGAGAGAAAGACCGGTACAGCATAAAGAGAGACAGACCGGTACAGCATAAAGAGAGAAAGACCGGTACATCATAAAGAGAGACAGACCGGTACAGCATAAAGAGAGAAAGACCGGTACAGCATAAAGAGAGAAAGACCGGTACAGCATAAAGAGAGAAAGACCGGTACAGCATAAAGAGAGAAAGACCGGTACAGCATAAAGAGAGAAAGACCGGTACAGCATAAAGAGAGAAAGACCGGTACAGCATAAAGAGAGAAAGACCGGTACAGCATAAAGAGAGAAAGACCGGTACAGCATAAAGAGAGAAAGACCGGTACAGCATAAAGAGAGAAAGACCGGTACAGCATAAAGAGAGAAAGACCGGTACAGCATAAAGAGAGACCAGAGCTTCAAGCCACAAAGCGTCTCAGAGGTGGAGCGCTGATCTTATTCACGTACAATATAAACGTTGAAACTGATCCTAGATCAGCGCTCCTACTCAGAGACACTTTGTGGATAAGGGCCCTGGGCCCAAACTAGTTATGAGTGCTGATCTAGGATCAGGAGACCATAGAAAGAGACTGGTATGAGGAACATCATGGGAGGGTGGTATAGCTCTTTCACTAACCATGAGTAGGACTGTGTCCAGCTCCTTGAAGTGGTTCAAACCGTTCATCGGCGGACTGCAGGAGTCGTTATCTGACAGGACAATGACATCATCATCATCATCATCATCATCTGGGGACGGGGGACGCGGCTCCCTCTTTATGGCGCTAATCGAAGGAGACGGAAGAAGAAAGGGGTTGATATTTACATTGAATTTAATCTGAAAAAGGTGGAGAGTAGTAACCCATGTTGTCCACAAGATGGTAACAAGTGTACATTCATAATAATATCTTCTATAGTTTCACTTCTCACGAAGTTGCACTTCAACAATAAGAGATATAGGTGGCACCTGGCTAGCCTCTTATAGGTGGCACCTGGCTAGCCTCATAGGCTTTAGGTTTCTGTATAAGCACTTTGTGACATCTGCTGATGTAAAAAGGGTTTTCTAAATACATTTGATTTGTTAAAGAACGGGGGTCTTTTGGGACCGAGGGAATATATTGAAGAGGGTACTATTTGGGTCAGTTCTCTGTTATCTACAGTGTCCAGTATTAGACAACTGTCCCCAGAAATGGCCCCCTTCTTACCAGGAAACAGAAAGCTGTGTTGACATGATAAGGAGGAGACTGCATTATAAACTCCTCACACCTAGACTAGCGGTGTCTCTATTGGAAGGCTACCAGTTTATATTTGTTGTGTGTTAGACGTGTGTGGGCCAGTGGTTCAACACTAGTCTAACCACATTCTATTTGACTTTCATTAGCATCAATTACATTTATTTTTTTGCTGTAAACTTGTATTGATATGAATTACCCAGTTAACAGTGTGACGTAGAGTAATTTACTAATTCCAGATTGTAAAGCCAGATTGTAAATTCTCAAAAGTGGGCATTAATATAATGTGTAATGAATAAGGAGGGACAACCAGCCTCCTCCTCCTCAACACCTTGAGTGTCTCCTTCCTCAGGGCTTAGCAGCACCATCACCACTTCCTGTGGATTAATCACTCTTCCAAAGCAGGTCACATGACCCTCCACTCAGGCATCATCACGTAACCCTGCCCCCCTCCACTCGCTGTTCCTTCCACAGTGGAAACCATGGCAACAGCCAGTTGGAACCGGTTTATGACACACAGGCTTCGTTCAGGGGAGTTTTAAGGGCTCTCCAGTGATTTCACAGTTTCTCACGTTCCAAAAATGAAACAGCACAAAGTACATAAAGAGCTATGCAAACAAAGCTCCGCCCCCTTCCCCACAAAAAAGGTACAAAATAATCATGTTTATTTAATTGATCTCCCCCCTTGCCCACACCAAACAGATTTAAGACTTCTGTCAGAACCAAATTATAAAACGTTTTGTTTATTGGGGAAAACTGATCTGAAGTCAGTTTCAAATGGTATAGAGTAAATACTACTACTAGTACTAGAGTAAAAGGAGCTGATCTCACATCAGTTTTTAAGCAAATAAATACAGTGTTCTCATCTCACCCTCTAGAGGTGCTCATGTCCAGAGCCTGCTCTCCTGTCTGGACCTCCACTTTAATGGTAGCCTTCACCTCCGTTGACGTCATCATGCTGCTGGCCACCTTCGGTTCTGACAGCACAGTCCGGTTCTGCCCATCTAGATGCATCTCACTCTTCACCTTTACCTGGTCGCCGCGGTCATTCCACTCAGTCCGGTTCTCTAAGCTCTGTTCTGACTGTTTCGGGGCCCGGTCCTGCTCTTGCTCTTGCTCTTGCGCCGGGTGTGATGGTAACACTAACGGTAATGTTAATCGGGGTAGTTCTGGTTCCATTGCCTTCTCAGGCTGGACCACAGGCTTGACCAGAGGTTTAACCAGGTCCTCATCATCCTTTGTTGTTTCGGGTTCTGGTTGTGGTTTATTTGGGCTCTCATGATCCTGGTCCGGATCTCCAGTCTCGGCCCCGTCTAGTTTGAGCTTTTTGCTGTCAGACTGAGTGGGAGGTGCTTCAGAATCATGGGGTGAGATTTCCCTCCCCAGCGCCCTCTTCTGGCTGCGTGTCTGACGAACAGCCTCCTCAGACATCCCCCTACAAAGATAAGGAGAGAAGAAGACTTGGTCAGCCATTCACTGGAATAGACAAAGCTGACATCAATAGATAGTCAAGCAGAATATAGCCTTGGACTAGGGTGGCTATAGCTGACCTCAAATCAGTTGTAAAACATAAAGTGTATAGACCTTGGACAGGCATCGCTGACCCTGAAGCAGTTATTGAGGACAGAGACAAAACATAGGAGACTTACAGTACTTAGCTAGTTCTCTCTACTCTCGGTGTCTGTGTCACTGCGACTGATGGCTAAGGGATTGGGGGATGGAACACACATGACCACCTTAGTGCCAGCTACCCAGATGCTAGCTGCTCTTAATCCCTGCCTCCCGTTTACACACACACACTCGCGCACACAAAAACACACACATGGAGACCGTGATAGGGAGACAGAGACAACCAAGGAGTAGAGAGACTTGACCAGACAACACTAGACTGTTCGAGATGCTGCAAGACTAATCAAAGTCATACTGACAGACAGATAGTAAAGTGAGGAGTTGTGTTCTGTGTCATACATGCAGTAAACAAACAAATAGAACACTCAGGCCTCTCGTCTGCCCAGTGACGCACGGCAGGAAGCTACGACTTTGGAAAAAAACAACCACATTTACACTTTCACCAGGGGACACTTTTCAGCGATACACACAGCACTCACACATTGCCCTCTCCCCTTTCATTTTCTCAGAATAGTTATGTCCGCGAGTATGCAGCGCACACACACACAACCACACTCATTACTGTAGTTGGGCCACTCACACACATCTCATCTGATAAAAGAAAGTTTTTTTTTTTTTTACCCATCTGACATCACTAAGGCACATATGACCCTTCCCAGGATTCATTGGGACACACAAAGCACTTTTCCTAAGAACCCGTTTAAACCGGTTGGCAAGTGTGTGTGTGTGGTTGAGAGAGGCTGAAGCAGGTTAACCCTTTGAGGCCCGGAATGGAAACTCCGCTCCTACACTGACAGATTCTTATTTGAGACGGTTGATTTGATTTCAAAAAAGCTTATGACTCAATTTGGCATGAGGGTCTGCTATACAAATTAATGGAAAGCGGTGTTCGGGGGAAAGCGATACTGGACTGACGATATTATAAAAATCAACAAGTGTGCGGTTAAAACTGCCAAAAAAAACACATCTCTTCCCACAGGGCAGTGGAGTGAGATAGGGATGCAGCTTGAGCCCCACCCTCTTCAACATACAGTGCATTTGGAAAGTATTCAGACCCCCTGACTTTTCCCACATTTTCTTACGTTACAGCCTTATTCTAAAATCTTTTTTGTTCCCCCCACTCAATCCTCACACAATGCCCCATATTGACAAACCAAAAACTGTTTTTTGGCAGTGATTACAGCCTCGAGTCTTCTTGGGTATGACACTACGAGCTTAAAACACCTGTATTTGGGGAGTTTTTCCCATTATTCTCTGCAGATCCTCTCAAGCTCTGTCAGGTTGGATGGGGAGCGTCGCTGCGCAGCTATTTTCAGGTCTCTCCAGAGATGTTTGATCGGGTTCAAGTCCAGGCTCTGGCTGGGCCACTCAAGGACATTCAGAGACTTGTCCCGAAGCCACTCCTGCATTGTCTTGGCTGTGTGCTTAGGGTCATTGTCCTGTTGGAAGCTGA
Source organism: Salvelinus namaycush (assembly GCF_016432855.1). Classification (NCBI taxonomy): domain Eukaryota; kingdom Metazoa; phylum Chordata; class Actinopteri; order Salmoniformes; family Salmonidae; genus Salvelinus; species Salvelinus namaycush. Next base: position 31,331,321 of record NC_052317.1, on the reverse strand, counting down.
ACCGTCGCCCCAGTCTGAGGTCCGGAGCGCTCTGGAGCAGGTTTTCATCAAGGATCTCTCTGTATTTTGCTCTCTTCACCTTTCCCTCGATCCTGTCTAGTCTCCCAGTCCCTGCCACTGAAAAACATCCCCACAGCATGATGCTGCCACCATGCTTCACCGTAGGGATGGTGCAAGGTTTCCTCCAGAAGTGACACTTGGCATTCAGGCCAAAGATTTTAATCTTGGTTTCATCAGACCAGAGAATCTTGTTTCTCATGGTCTGAGAGTCCTTTAGATGCCTTTTGGCAAACTCCAAGCGGGCTGTCATGTTCCATTTACTGAGGAGTGGCTTCCGTCTGGCCACTCTACCATAAAGGCCTGATTGGTAGTGCTGCAGAGATGGGAGAACCTTCCAGAAGGACAACCATCTCCACAGAGGAACTCTGGAGAGCTGTCAGAGTGACCATCGGGTTCTTAGTCACCTCCCCGACCAAGGCCCTTCTCCCCCGACTGCTCAGTTTGGCCGGGCAGCCAGCACTTGGAAGAGTCTTGATGGTTCCAAACTTCTTCCATTTAAGAATGATGGAGGCCACTGTGTTCCTAGGGACCTTCAATGCTGCAGACATTTTTTTAGTACCCTTCCTCAGATCTGCGCCTCGACACAATCCTGTCTCAGAGCTCTACAGACAATTCCTTCGACCTCATGGCTTTGTTTTTGCTCTGACATGAACTGTCAACTGCGGGACCTTATATAGACAGGTGTCCCTTTCCAAATCATGCCCAATCAATTGAATTTACCACAGGTGGACTCCAATCAAGTTGTCGACCCAGCTCAAGAATGATCAATGGAAACAGGATGCACCTGAGCTCAATTGTTTATCTCTTAGCAAAGGGTCTGAATAGTTCTGTAAATAAGGTATTTCTGTTTTTTATTTTTAATCCATTGGTTTTCGCTTTGTCATTATGGGGTATTGTGTGTAGATTGATAAGGGAAAAATGTATTCAACCCATTTTAGAATAAGGCTGTAACGTAATAAAATGTGGAAAAGGGAAAGGTGTCTGAATCCTTTCCGATTGCACTGTATATATCAACGAATTGGCGAGGGCACTAGAACAGTCTGCAGCACCCAGCCTCACCCTACTACAATCTGAAGTCAAATGTCTACTGTTTGCTGATGATCTGATGTTTCTGGGCTCCAGAGTGGCGCAGCGGTCTAAGGCACTGCATCTCAGTGATAGAGGCATCACTACAGACCCTGGTTTGATCCCGGGCTGTATCACAACCGGCGGTGATCGGGAGTCCCATAGAGCGGCGCACAATTGGTCCAGTAGTCGTCCGGTTTAGGGGAGGGTTTGGCCGGGGTAGTCCGTCATTGTAAAATAAGAATATGTTCTTAACTGACTTGCCTAGTTAAATAAAGGTTAAAACAAATACAAGGAGGGCCTACAGCAGCACCTAGATCTTCTGCACAGATTCTGTCAGACCTGTGCCCTGACAGTAAATCTCACTAATACAAAAATAATGGTGTTCCTTAAAAGGTCCAGTTGCCAGGACCCCAAATACAAATTCCATCAAGACACCTTTGCCCTGGAGCACACAAAAAAACTATACATACCTCTGCCTGAACATCAGCACCACAGGTAACTTCTACAAAGCTGTGAATGATCTGAGAGACAAGGCAAGAAGGGCCTACGCCATCAAAAGGAACATAAAATTCAACATCCCAATTAGGATCTGGCTACAAATTCTTGAATCAGTTATAGACCTATTTCCTTCATGGTTGTGAGGTCTGGGGTCCGCTCACCAACCAAGAATTCACAAAATGGGACAAACACCAAATTGAGACCGCATGCAGAATTCTGCAAAAACATCGTCCGTGTACAACGTAAAACACCAAATAATGCACGCAGAGCAGAATCAGGCCGATACCCGCTAATTATCAAAATCCAGAAAAGAGACGTTAAATTCTACAACCACCTAAAAGGAAGCGATTCCCAAACCTTCCATAACAAAGCCCTCACCTACAGAAAGATTAACCTAGAGAAGAGTCCCCTAAGCCAGCTGGTCCTGGGGCTCTGTTCACAAACAGACCCCACAGATCCCCAAAACAGCAACACAATTAGACCCAACTAAATCATGAGAAAACTAAAAGATAATTACTTGACACATTGGAAAGAATGAACAAAAAATACGGAGCAAACTAGAATGCTATTTGGCCCTAAACAGAGAGTACACAGTGGCAGAATACCTGACCATTGTGACTGACCCAAAATTAAGGAAAGCTTTGACTATGTAAAGTCTCAGTGAGCATAGCCTTGCTATTGAGAGAGGCCGCCGTAGACAGACCTGTCTCTCAAGAGAAGACAGGCTATGTGCACACTGCCCACAAAATGAGATGGAAACTGAGCTGCACTTCCTATCCTCCTGCCAAATGTATGACCATATTAGACACATACTTCCCTCAGATTACACAGATCCACAAAGAACTCAAAAACAAACCCAATTTTGATAAACTCCCATATCTACTGGGTGATATAACACAGTGTGCCATTACAGCAGCAATATGTGTGACCTGTTGCCACAAGAAAAGGACAACCAGTGAAGAACAAACACCATTGTAAATACAACCCATATTTATGTTTATTTATTTTCCCTTTTGTACTTTCACTAATTGCACATCGTTATAACACTGTAAATAGCCATAATATTACATTTTAAATGTCTATATTCCTTTGGAACTTTTGTGAGTGAAATGTTTACTGTTCATTTTTTATTATCCATTTCACTTTCTTTGGCAATGTAAACATCTGCCATTAAAGCCTTTTGAATTGAATGGATCGGGGGGGGGGGGGGGGGGGGGGGGGGGGGGGGGCATTCCAAACCATCCGGAAGATGAAAGAATAAAAGAGAGAGGGAGGAATGAAAACACTCAACATACTCATGTCTGCTGTCACCATGACAACTCTGCACAGAACTTGTCTGTAGGCACTGACTAGGTAGTAGGGCCTACAAGGCACAGATCTAGGACCAGCTCACCCTCCCCAAATCCTAAGCTCATCTATTAGGGCCGAAAACGCTAAACTGACTTCAGATTGGTGTCTGGAGGAGACGCCATCCTATTCTTACTGTGCAGTGTCACGGTCTACAGTGTAGTGGATGTTAACCCTATGAGCAGCAGGTCCAAGGTTAGTTCAGCTTTTTAACAGGAAAGGTCAGGATCTAAATGACTTAATGGCTGACATGTATCAGGTTACATCTCCATGGCAACTCACACCTCTCTCTAACGCATACACACAAAAATCTACTGAGATGACTAGTCTGTGACATTGTCCCTTACGGATATAAGTATTGATAGATCAGTGTTTCCCAAACTCGGTCCTGGGGACCCAAAGGGGTGCGTGTTTTGGTTTTTGCCCAAGCACTAAATAGCTGATTAAAATAATCAAACCTTGGTTATTTTGATTTGAACCCCCTTGGGGTCCCGAGGACAGGGTTAGAGAAACACCGATAGATCCATCTACCAGCAAGCTCTCCCTCTTTGCCACACACAGGAAAGGCCTATATTGGCATGATCTGAAAATCTCACCATACTGTATCTCCTCTACTCACTAAAAAGTGTGTGTGTGTGTCCAGGCAGTATATATAGCTTGTGATGTAACGCCTGCCCAAACAGGGCATTACCATGGCACTGGGTGTACGTTTACATATCAGCATAGAGACACACCATTCTGACTCTGAATGGGATCTAGCCCAAAAAGAATATAACCATGACAACAAACTGACAAGTAAGCAAGTAGCCTTACCTATGGAATGCTCTCCGTCTCACCAGGAGGCATTTTCTAAATGATACCAACTACGATCGACTTCATCATTGTCACCACCACCACCACCATCACAGACCTTAACCATCTGGAAGTCTACAGCTGGTTCTTTCATACAACAGTCATCAGCCAAAAACACACTATCAGGCCGCTGCACAGCCACTACCGGTCAATAGGAACAGTGTCTAAGTCTGCAACTCTGCATCTGTTTGTTTTGTGTTTTTTTGTCCTTTGTCTGTGCGACCTCATCCTTCCTTCCTGACCATACACTACTTTGTTTGCCCCACTGTTCATCCATTCTCTGTGTGTCCCTGTCAAACTAATTGTAAACAATATGTTTATGTTGAAGATAAGATCAAACTTGCTTTACTTTATTGCATATCTTATTTTAAGGGTAGGCAACACATCTGCCACGCTGATCCTCAACACGGGGGCCCCTCAGGGGTGCGTGCTTAGTCCCCTCCTGTTCACCCATGACTGCATGGCCAATTACGACTCCAACACCATCATTAAGTTTGCCGACAACAACGCTGGTAGGCCTGATCACCGACAACGATGAGACAGCCTATAAGGAGGAGGTCAGAGACCTGGCCATGTGATGCCAGGACAACAACCTCTCCCTCAACATGATCAAGACAAAGGAGATGATCGTGGACTACAGGAAAAGGAGGACCGAGCACGCCCCCATTCACATCAATGGGGCTGTAGTGGAGCAGGTTGAGTGCTTCAAGTTCCTTGGTGTCCACATCACCAACAAACTATCAAGGTCCAAACACACCAAGACAGTTGTGAAGAGGGCACGAAAATGCCTATTCCCCCTCAGGAGACTGAAAATATTTGGCATGGGTCCTCAGATCCTCAAAAAGTTCTACAGCTGCACCATGGAGACGATCCTGACTGGTTGCATCAAGGCCTGGTATGGCAACTGCTCGGTCTCCGACCGCAAGGCACTACAGAGGGTAGTGCGTACGGCCCAGAACATCACTGAGGCCAAGCTTCCTGCCATCCAGGACCTCTATACCAGGCGGTGTCAGAGGAAGGCCCTAAAGATTGCCAAAGACTCCAGTCACCCTAGTCATAGACTGTTCTCTCTGGTACTGCACGGCAAGCGGTACCGGAGCGCCAAGTCTAGGTCCAAAAGGCTTCTTAACAGCTTCTACCCCCAAGCCATAAGACTGCTGAACAGCTAATCAAATGGCTACCCGGACTATTTGCATTGACCCCCCCCCCCCCTTTTTACTCTGCTGCTTCTCACTGTTTAATATCTATGCAAAGTTACTTTACCTTAACCTACATATTACCTCAATTACCTTGACTAACCTGTACCCCCGCACATTGACTCAGTACCCCCTGTATATAGCCTCGTTATTGTTAATTTATTTATATATTTTTTTAAACATTTGTTTATTAAGTAAATATTTTCTAAATTCTTATTTTTTTTAACTCCATGGTTGTTTAATAAATGTATTGTATAGTGTGTGTGTGTGGCAGGCTTACAATGATGGCAAAACACAACATTTGAGAGTGCGCTGACCCTGGTGCTAGAGGGGGTACGCAGCTGTAGGTTGAATGTTTGAAGGGGTACGGGACTATAAAAAGTTTGGGAACCACTGCTCTAGATCAACGATGGGACTGGCTCAAGCCAAAATAAGGCTCTCCTAAAAACCATGTAATCTTTGAAGATAACAGACACACAGGGTGACTGAGACCCTTCTCTATGCATCAATACATGTCTAATCTGCTCTTTCAGACTAGATTATAGGCCTACATTAAGACAAAACAACATACGTTAATAACCCTGTCTGCCGCCTAAATAATATGGTCGCATACACATATTTAGCAAATGTTATTGCGTGTGTAGCGAAATGCCTGTGTTCCTAGCTCCAACAGTAATTAGTGTGAGTGGCAGATCTTCCCAGGTTTAGCCATCCCTGTGTCTATGTGGAGTCAGGGCCGACATGTCCTTACATAGAGGAGCCAAAAAGCAGGCCTCTCACACCATAGGCTACACCCTGTTAGACACCACTTGTGTTAACCTATGACCCATGGCTTGTTGGACAGGACAGGTGGTAAAAGGTCATAGAAGAGAGAGACAGAAAATGTGTAGTATTTCAATGAGCTGCTTGGATGAGCTTTGACGGGGCTACCTCTCTTGGATACTTGAACTTTCTACACCGATAGTTAGTGGCTGGGTTTTTCAGAACTGTGCAATTCAATGGTTTACTTTGGGCATCTGTTTGTATGCTGCAAACAAACTACAGAGAACTGGTCTAGAATTTGAATTGCTGGTATCAGCGCATTTGCCTAACAAAATTTACATAGGCTAACGGCTATTGAGTTCAGAACCAGTATCACACACACACAAGGATAAGTGTTTGTTTAGGCAATGTAATGAATGTCTGGGAGTGGGACACAGTAAAGTCAATGCCACTTTGAGCAGGGTTCCAAACACAGGGGTGCCAATGAGTGTAGCCTAGAGTGTCCCCTTGACACAAATAATGTCACCTCTATAACTGTTACAAACGTCAACAACATGGACAGCAGAACTCTCATGTTATAAAAAAATATTACCCATGGCCCTGCCCACTACCTTTAGGGCATCCTGAAGAGACAATATGTAATAGGAACCCTTGCTGTTGTTGAGGAAAGTTTGCATGACCACTTCACTGGTAACGACAGGAGACTGACTACAGGAGCCTGACGACAAACAGTCTCCATCATTCAGGATTGCTTTACACAGAAGATAATTCTCTCTTCAGTTTAGGCCTACAGGCGTAGCCACGGGACGATGTTTAGTAGGGATGCTCCAGTACCCCCCTTAAAAATCAGGGGTGCTGCGGGAAAAAATTGCAGCACCCCTGATTTTTAAGGGGGGTACTGGAGCATTCCTACTTCCCTCGGCTATGCCTACAGGTGGTTTGTTGGGGCGGCAGGTAGCCTAGTGGTTAGAGCGTTGGACTTGTAACCGAAAGGTTGCAAGATCAAATCTCCGAGCTGACGAGGTAAAAATCTGTCATTCTGCCCCTGAACAAGGCAGTTGACCTAGGAAGTGTGGGTTGTCACTGAAAATAAGAATTTGTTCTTAACTGACTGGCCTAGTTAAATAAAGGTAAAATAAAAAAATGTAAAAAATTATACTCTTGCCGAGGGTTGACCGTTCGCAATATTACATATACCTAACGGCAGACTGGCCCCTTTTTTTGTACTAGGCAAGTCAGTTAAGAACACATTCTTATTTACGATGACGGCCTGACGGCCTGCCTCATTCTGCCCCTGAACAGTGCTTGTTCAGGGGCAGAATGACAGATTTTTACTTTGTCAGCTCGGGCATTCGATTTAGCAACCTTTCGGTTACTGGCCCAATGCTCTAACCACTAGGCTACCTGCCGCCCCTTGCATGAAATCACAGGAACAGACATTCTTGGAAATCAACATGAGTGAATTGTTTGGACCTGTTGCTCAACCCTATAAAGTGAATGTTAGGGATGCAATCACAAAGGCCAGGGAAGGGCTTACAAAGACTCTGCTCTGCCACTCTCCATCCAACTCTACATTACTATGTGGCCAGAATTTCTCACCGGCAATGTGAGGACACCTATAAGGTCCTCTTGACTAAGCGCACCCCCAAAGCAACCATGTGACATCACATTACAAAGAACATCCAAATCTATTGTTCTGATGAACAGATTGTCCTGTTCCAGAACTTTTGTGTTTCTATTTTTTTGCCACACTAGAAGTCCTAACAGAAACCAGAGTTAGCACTAAATTGGCAGATAGCCTTATCATGCTAGCCATTTCCATAGGCTAAAATATGACCTTGTTGCGTACTACTTGGTTACACATAACTAGGGGTCAGAATGTCCTATTTCGTGATCTGACCAGGAAAAACTCAGGACCCAAGGAACCAGCATAGGTACCAGTCACTGACAACTCAACTCAACTCATTGATCCTGTAGCTACATGCAGTACAGCACAAAGTAACAGAGGCTGGCTCAGATACATTTGCAGGGCACTGCACCAGCCTATACATACCGCTAGGCTGGAGAAAAAGAGTGTGTAAATGTGTGTGCGTTCAGCTTTAAGAGGAGGAAGACCATGGTCGTCACACAGAAGTAGGAAGATTACCAGGGACTCTTAATCCGATACAGTAGAACCTCCATTAAAAACAATACAAATACCGAAAATGCAAACTCCCCCCTTTAAAGACCAAACACAGCCCATGCTTTATTTTGACCGGCTTTTCGTAAGACCACGGCTAAATGGAGGAAATAGCTGGCATGTTTATAAATCGCACAACCATGAAAATAAACTAGCTAGCTAGCATAATGCCAATTTATCATTAGCACTCGTGCTATCTTAGCTACCAGTCCAGATATTTGTTTGGCAACAAAGTGAAGCACAATACACGCACTTAACGAAACCGTAACTTGGTGCATTTAAATTGCTAGCAAATAATTAGCTTGCTACCTAAACTTTTTTTTTTTTACAAAAACAACAACCAGGTACTCGGACCTACAAGACAATGAAGTAACGTTAGCTGAGGCTAGCTTGCTTTTGAGGTGGGGAGAAGATGGCCAGCGGAAAATTATAACTCCAACACTAGCCAAATGTCTCAGCTAGCTAGCTAATATATATATAAAATGTATTAGCTACATGTTTTAGTAGTTCGTGATTAGCTATCTTCGCATTGGCAAGCTACCTGGGTTGTCAAAAGGCAAACTAGCCAAGTGCTGCTCTAAAAATAATTCTAACTCCCAGTCCAACGACCAGACAAACACTCGACAATCCGATTCAGATTGACTGTCTCTGTTCGGTCGACTCAACTCAAATTATAGTTGCGAAGTGACATTATTAAAATACGAAATATCGTCTGACTATGTGTAGTCATAACAATAAAGTCTGGAGATGCGACTTCTATAAAACGTATGCACCGCCCTTCCCGTTCCCAACCGTAGCTTTTGCTCTGCGGAGAAGTGCTACTTTTCAACAGCCCATCAGCTTCTCTATCGTCACAGATAGGTGGAGGAAGAGGAGCTGGCTCGCGACAAGTCCGAATAAAAGGCTTCCCTCAATCCACTTCCACAAAAAACTTCGGGACACCTCAATCAACTTACTCGGTCGATTCGACAGCAATCCGTCGACTGTGGGTCGTCCAAGGTATTTAGGATGACAATCAGCTCCGATAATTCGATGTTATTTAAAAATCCAGGGGATACCCTCTTTTTTTCTGCCCTCCCCGCTACCGCCTCTGTTGCCAAATAATGCGCTTCTCAACACACATGGAGCCGCGGCGTCACCGCAGTGGGCATGCGCGCTTCAACACGCCAGGGGGACCAAGTGCACGTCTATAACCACTGGCCACCAAGGGGCAAAGCAGCACAACTATGCCACGGTCCCCTAGGTCTTGTGGTTGCTTCTTGCCTAAAATGCATGTAACAGCTGATCCAGGATCAGGATTAATTTTTAGCCTAGAGAGGACGAATAAGGAGAACGGATCCCAGATCAGTTGCCATAGACATGGGTCTGAGGCTGAACCCTATTCACATGCACAGTGGATATGGTGGATGTCATATATCTCCTTCTCTTTTCATAACAGGTCAGCAGACAATACAGAAGCAAAGTGTATCAACATCAGCAGTATCAATACCATGGTGAATATCCTACCTTTTGGCATTCATGATTGAGACCCCACACTTGGTAGAATGTTCAATTTCAGTCTTATAATCTAGTTAATCTCAATGATAAATGACCACAGCTCACCTAACCTGAGTTTAAAAAAAAGAAGTAATGCTCTGTGTGTGACGGAAGTGTGGAGATGTTGGTTCAAGTTGCCTCTACGAACAGATCCAGGATCAGCTTAGCTTACTTTACCCTGCCCCAATGTTAACCATGCTGACCTTAGACCAGTGTCAACTTCATTATACTCCAAGTACTCAGGTTGTGGGTAAGGGGGAGAAGTGGGGAGATGGATGCTCAAAAGAGCACGGGGACTGGGGGAGAGATACTCAAAAAGTGAATGCCCCTTTCAGCTAATTCTTATGCTGTTCTTCCCCAAAGACACAGAATGAGGTGCATGATGAAGTTGCCTCATACACTGATCTGAGGTCAGTTTTGTTTCCCCTCCCTAATGTTTAAGGTTAGTCAAGGTAGCCTTATCTTTGGCCCTAAATGACTTCATACATCATCACGCCACGTCTCGCTCATCTCTTCACAGGTTCCTGTGTCTGCTAGTGTCAGAGTAAAGCCCTGTTGCTTGTTAATCAGGCAGTGAATGGGTCCGTTTTCACTTTGCCTGGATGATTTCAGACCTGTCCACTCAACCAGCATTATACGCCCCGAGTCCAACACTAAATGTGGGATTCAGCTAGGGTCTTGATCGTTATTTGCTTAGTTAAACCTGGTGTTGTAGCATTAGAATAAAACAAAAGCCTGCATCCCCAACACTGCAGCCCCTTAGGACTAAGAGTGAAGACTAGGCTACTAATATAGAAGACTACTGAAGACAGTCAGGTTGCTTCATTGTTCTGGACTACTGCAGTCAGAGCATCTGACTAGTGACCCGTCCATCGCAGACTGACTACCACTCTCTTCACATAGCGTCTGGGTTACTTTACCATTCTCAGCTCTCTTCTTGGCACTATCAAATCATGACTTTATATCCCATGCACTTGTACGTTTGTAAATGTAATACAATGGAGGTTTTGTGCTTGTGATGTATTTTTGTTCATGTTATGGTCCCCTTACATTCCCTGACTCCATCTCACTCTCTGACTCGGTCTCCCTGTTTTTTCTCTCTATTTACAGTAAGCATTGGTGAGAAAACAGACCATATTCCTTATGCATCTTTCATAAAGACGTGAACATATGAATGATCTCTGCTAAATATTCATCAACCACAACACATTGTGGCGATCAACCAATAAGAACCACGTCCTAATTTCAGATTCCCACAGCGTTTCTTTTACTGTGGTATGGTCACGGACTGTGGCTTCTCCTCTCCCTGCATGAGGTAATGGCCGCCAGTAACATCATGACAGCTTCAACTTAATCCCCATTAAGTACTGTACAAAGCAGGAAGTAGCCGTCGCAGTCACGATCAGCCCCACTCACTATTTGGCAGGAAGTGCTAGGGCCTCCTCCTTCACATAGCTTTGCTAAGACACCTATTACCTAATAAGCATCAGTGGCTTGTATCACACTCACAGCAGTGCCTTGAAATCGCGCCCCCCTCCTCCCCCCTTTCCCATTCTTTCTCTCTCCAAGCTCATCTCTCTATCCTTTCACAAAACCATTGGAGGGTAATCATCTGCATTCATTATATTGAGATGAAGCAGATTGTGGGGGTATTGGTGGTTTTATCCTGCCCTTTCATTGGAGCGGTCTGAGGAGGTAGAAGTGGCCTCTACACTGACACAGGTTCAGTATTTTGTCACCTCCCTAAAGGCTAAGATTTAGATCAAGCGTTGGTTAATCTGATCCTAGACCTGCATTTAAGGGCAACTTTTACCTCAAGCTAGTCTACCTCAGGCTTCTACACTAGGCTCTGCAAATCAGACATAAAGACAAACATGTGACTAGTCTCTGGAGGACTGATCTCAGTAACTGTCTCACGTACGCTTGAGGTAGAATATGCCTGTAACTACAGATCTAGGATCAGATTATGCCACCACATCCCTAGCCTTTACCATTAGGGAGATTCAAATATCTGACCCTGTATCAGTGGTTAGGGGGAAACCTCTACTGACTTCCTTAATGTCCCTGTGGTAGAACAAATATGGGGTAAATTTCAAGAATCTTTCCTTGATTCGTGTCCTTGATTCCTTAACCTCTTTCTCAAAACAGGAAGGTCTGAGGGGAGGAACCTGTGTTTTGTGAAAGCCGATGAGGCATCGAGGACACTGGGAATCAAGGAAATATTTCATTTAGAATATTAACATGGAAACCTCCATAAAGGTTAAGAATATTAACATTGGTCTAGACAACTATTTTTTTTAGGGAACCTTTGGGTCAAAGTGTAATTCAAACATTGCTCAAGACACTACACAATCAGCCTTTTGGTAGAGCATGGCGCTTGCAACAGCAGGGTTGTGGGTTCGATTCCCACAGGGGACCAGTACAAAAATGTATGCACTCATTACTGTAAGTTGCTCTGGATAAGAGCGTATGCTAAATGACTAAAATCCAATGCAGAAACGATCCCCACACCCCTTAACTGTATGCTCCCAACAACTCAAGTTTCATTCAAAGGGAAAACGTCTTCACACATCTTCCCACATACTGTATATTGAGGGCATAAATGTGCCTTCAAGCATAAACTTGAAAATAAGCATTTTGAGTGTCACATATCAAATGTGTCACATATGTGTGTGTTCCATGGGTTGAACAGAGCAGTTAGATGTTATGCATCAGTCAGGACCAATGCCCTGGACATGTAATTATGGCCTATTTCTCTGGTCTCAAATCAAAGTTGAAGATGATAACGTTTGTATGTTGAGTTGGAATGTTCAGATCAGCATAAAATACAGTTGATGCAAAAGATAACTGTCTATTTTGTTTTACAATTATTATAAAACATTTTTAAGTCTTGATGTGTTGAAAGATTTTTTTTATTTAAAAACACAAAACCAGAATTCTAAAATACTGTAATGAGCAGGGTAACCAACCTATTATATCCTTGTAGTATAACGTAGACTTGAAAATAAAAACGCAAGGCAGTCGTCGTAGTTCTAGCATTTTGTTTCACAACTGACCAAACCTAGCATTTACATGTTTAAATCATTCATAAGAAACATAAAAATACACATTGGGGAAAAAAAGTCACAAAACATTTATATTTTCTGTCATATCTATACAAAAACGTACCTGCAAAAATAAATAGTGAAACCGATATATGGTCAAACGTGGTATATAAATAGTCAAACTTTACAAAATCGAATAAATGGATTCATTTGTTAAAAATAAAGAGGGAAATATTTGCAACACATTATTGTTTATAAGGCTGCTAAACTAAGTCTGCATTGTGATACAATACAATGACAATCAAATATAATTACAGAGTGATTAAGAAGTGTGTTATTCTTGAAAAAGTTGGTGATAGATCTGATAGTTGACAAAACCTTACTTGTTAAACAGTTCTGTAAAATAATACAAGTACTGTAAAATAATACAAGTAAGTGTTCTGCCATGTCACCAACAGGTTGCTCAAAAATGACTCTGCAGTGCCTCCCTCTGGTTGCACTTGGGACTGTAAGGTAGTTTTCAGGGGGACAACACTTTTTAGATGTCTAAAATACAGGGAGATTTACAAGGTAAATAACAAACAAACAGTAGAACAAAAGGGAAAATATGAGTAGGAATAACATACAGTGCATTCGGAAAGTATTCAGACCCCTTGACTTTTTCCACATTTTATTACGTTACAGCCTTACTCTAAAATCGATGAGATTGAATTTTTTCCCCCCGCATCACAATATCCCATAATGACAAAGCCAAAACATTTTTTTTTAGATATTTTTGTTGAAGAATCTATGGCAGCGATTACAGCCTCGAGTCTTCTTGGATATGAAGCTACAAGCTTGGCACACCTGTATTTGGGGAGTTTCTCCCATTATTATCTGCAGATCCTCTCAAGCTCTGTCAGGTTGGATGGGAAGCATTGCTGCACAGCTATTTTCAGGTCTCTCCAGAGATGTTTGATTGGGTTCAAGTCCGGGCTCTGGCTGGGCCACACAAGAACATTCAGAGACTTGTCCCGAAGCCACTCCTGCGTGGTCTTGGCTGTGTGCTTTGGGTCGTTGTCCTGATGGAAGGTGAACCTTCACTCCATTCTGAGGTGCTGCGCGCTCTGAAGCAGGTTTTCATCAAGCGTCTCTCTGTATTTTGCTCCGTTCATCTTTGCCTCGATCCTGACTAGTCTCCCAGTCCCTGCCGCTGAAAAACATCCCCACAGCACGATGATGCCACCACGCTTCACCGTAGGGATGGTGCCAGGTTTCATCCAGACGTGACGCTTGGCATTCAGGCCAAAGAGTTCAATCTTGGTTTCATAAGACCAGAGAATCTTGTGGGAACTCTGGGTTCTTGGTCACCTCCCTGACCAAAGCCCTTCTCCCCCGACTGCTCAGTTTGGTCAGGCGGCCAGCTCTAGGAAGAGTCTTGGTGGTTCCAAACTTCTTCCATTTAAGAATGGAGGAGGCCACTGTTCTTGGGGACCTTCAATGCTGAATACATTTTTTGGTACCCTTCCCCATATCTGTGCCTCGACACAATCCTGTCTCGGAGCTCTACAGACAATTCCGTCGATCTCATGGCTTGGTTTTTGCTCTGACATGCACTGTCAACTGCGGGACCTTATATAGACAGGTGTCCCTTTCCAAATCATGCCCAATCAATTGAATTTACCACAGGTGGACTCCAATCAAGTTGATGAAACATCTCAAGGACAATCACTGGAAACAGGATTCACCCGAACTCAATTTCAAGTCTCAAAGCAAAAGGTTTGCTGTTTTTAAATTTTTTATAAATTTGCTAAAGAATCTGAAAACCTGTTTTCACTTTGTCATTATGTGTAGATTGCTGAGGAAAAAATGAATTTAATCCATTTTAGAATAAGACTGGAACGTAACAAAATGTGGGACAAAATCAAGGGGTCTGAATACTTTCCAAAGGCACTGTATCTAGATAAAATGTAGTTTTAGTTATGTTACCACCTACTGCAAAAAAAATGGGTGCAAACATTGCCTCCCAAAATTCAATTTGCCATTAAAAATTATTATTGACTTAAAAAATAAAATTATATTAAAATATTCACCCAATCCAATGTCTTAACTTCCCACTCCAGGACCATTTTTAGGAGCTTGACAACAATGAAACTTGGGGAACAAAGTGTAGAACCTAACCATCATTTAAAGTTCTCTCTCATGTCGCTGCAGTGTCACAGAGATGGTCTTCTCTCTTCACTGGATTATTGTCCTGCCTTGAGTTTGGGGCACAACTCTGTGTGTGAAAACCTTCTATGGTACCTTAGTTGTCAGCAATTCAATGTCAACCATTCATACCGCCAGCTAGACCAAAAAGCTAGCTTCTACTCCAGGCTACTCATCATATGACATTTCAACTCTATAAGGTGCATAGTTTCATTATATGTACACCCTGCTAATGCAGTGCCCAGTGGCAGTCTCTCTGAGGTAGGTGTAAGCTCAGTTCTCTCTCATCTCACCACCTAAAGATATAAACACCTTTTGCGTGTCCCACCACCCTCCCACTAAAAAAGTCCTACCGTTGAAAGAACAAGTTAAGATCTTTAGAAATCTAGATAAAATATGTAGCGTAGGTAGTATTGTTTCAGCATTGGTTAGCTATGCTCGTTGGCATAGTAACTACAATGAAACTGGTCAATGCTGAAACAAACCAGCATCCAGGCTGTATGCAGATCAGCGGGATACAAGTCTGCCCCTTCACATCTCTATCCCTCTTCTACCCCCTCTACCTTTCCCTTCCTTTCTCTCTCCAGCTCACTCTCTCTCATGGTGTGGTGGTGCTTAGAGCAGGCTGGCCAGGCTGGTAGAGGGTCCATTCTGGGCCTGGAACTGGCCCACTGGAGGAGGTCCATCCGTCCACTGCAACAACACACAGTCTGTCAGCTCACTGTCTCACACTCATTCCTCTAGCTGGAATGTCTACTTGTTAAATGTTTTTAAATGTCAATTTTAAAGTCATTTGTCTGTAAAGTACTTTTCGTTATGTGTCGGACCCCAGGAAGACAAGCTATCGTCATGGTGTCAGCTAATGGGGATCCTAATAAAATCTAATCATTCCTCTAACTGTGCATGTACTTGTTGTGTATTTTCTGTAGATAAATATTTACCATGGTGCAGTACAAATATATTGATGGATGACTAACTGATATACTGATTGATCAGTTCTTATCCTAATGAAGTTATGCTTTGGAAGGCAGTGCATGGATTATAAAGATTGAGTGATTGATGAATCATACACTGATGAGGTTGTGCTCAGGGAGGCTGCAGGCAGCGATGTGGTCCTGCAGGAGCTGCTGGGAGAAGTTCTGGTGCATCTGAGCCGCTTCATGGGCGTCTATCGTGTTCCCACATGCCTTGTTCAGATCTACAGGGAGAACAGTCATTTCAGTCAGTACGTCTCAAAAACAGACAAAAACAGACAGCTGTTGCCTTACCCTTGAGCAGAGCCGAGGACCAGAGCTGGACTGACATGTCGGGGATCTTGCTGGCCAGCTGCATGGCTGGGACCACCATGTTGTTGCTCTCCTGGCGGAAACACCAAATGCATGGTTCAGATTCAATCACACCTCCTAGCATTGCTCCGAGACATTATGTGCTTTTGGAAACCCTGCAATATGATCCTGGAGAACCCTGTGATGTGATCTCACCCGGTGGTTCCCCAGCACGTAGAAGATATGGCCCAGTAGGACCAGAGAGCATGCAGTCAGACGATTCAGGTCTTCAGCATTGGACATCTTCAGAGTCTCCCTCAGGAACCGCCTAACGCGACACACAGTCACTAACACGTTTTGGTTAAGGTTTCACAGTCGTGCTCTTCGGCTTTCTTTCCAACTGAGCAGGTATTCTAAACGTGTGAAGATATTATTTGTATGTGATGTACATCAAGAAATTGTTTCTGGTGAGCCATGGTTGAACTTACTTGGCCTCATTATAGCGTCCCTGGAAGAAAGAGAGCAGTCCACGGATGTAGAAGGCTGCTGCTCGCAGACAATGAGAGCTGGAACGGGAGGAGTAGAGGAGTCCATTTAGAATCAAACATCAATCGCAAGATTGCACTCGGAGGTGCAAAAATACATAAACATACAAACACTTTTTCTTACCTGACAGGGAAGTTGTGATCTGGATTTATCCTCTCCAACAGGTTATAAAGCTGTTATAACAGAAACAGGGACATAATACGTCAGGTGAAGAACTCCCATTCATCACATACAACAACCCTGCTATCCTGAATGCACCCCAGATGCCCTCTGACCTCCTGGTCCCTGTTGCCCTCCCTGATATAGACGCTGGCCAGGTTGGTTACAATGAACGCCCACAGTTCCTGGTGCGTCGTCAGCTGGAAGAGTGAAAAACAGATGTATTTCAATTAACACACCCAGAAATATCAAACTAAGGAGGTTACTAATTTTGCCAATAGATATCCTAGTAGACACACTCACGTCACTCACCCGCAGGGCAGCAGTGAACTGCGCCTCAGCGTTATCCATGCAGTTCACTGAGAGACAGTACAGACCCTGGAACAGACCACAACAGTGATGAGGGAGGTGATCGGCACAACATAGAAAATCATAACAGAACAACTACCTGTCCACTGCACAAAGTACAGATATAAGAAATAGAATTCCAAGGCTAGAAAGCTACTCACTAGCAGGGTGTGTAGCTGGGATGCATGGTTGGTGAATAACCTGGGAGACTGCGCACACAGCTGACACACCTGAGAGATCTGAGAACAGGGAAACCATCAGCATCACGAAAATCTATCCGTTTACATGAATTCATGTGTATGTTAAGCATGTTCCATACCTCTTGCAATGCCGTGGCCTTGTGACCAGTGACGAGTCGGCACATGATAATGTGCTCCAGCAGAATGACCTGGAATGTGGAGAGGATGGGGCTGGAGTCCAGCACTGGAAAACACATCAATATCAGCAGCATCAACAGTAACAAAGTCACTGACAACCACAATACTTCTACAGCTGAAAAATCACTGGGAGATTGAGAGAGGGTGAGGATCACAGAGATCCTTTTAAATTACCTCTATATGTAATTCTATGGTCGGGATTCCCATGACTTACTTTTGAGCTTTTCCAGCTGCATGAGAGCTTTGTCTGTGTATTTCTGGGCCTTCTCCAGGTAGCCTGCTTGCATGGAGTGCATGACTGTCACCTGTGGGACGAAAAATAAGTAAGTAAAGTCTGTCGTGACAAGAACAATATGACCAATAGAGGTCAAAGGTCACTTGCAGTAGCTGTATCCCACCAGGTAGACAAGGACACACATGTGCTCCTTGGGCAGCCAGTGGAACAGGTCGGCAGGGTTACTGGGTAGGATCTCATCATCGTGGAGTGTAGAGATGGTCTGGATGCACTGCTGCAGCTGCTTCAGACACGGCTTCACACTCTTCACCTATCAGCTCAAAGATATTTATTACATCGGTTATGTGCCTTTTCAAGTGGGATTACATCTGGAATTGTATGATGACTTCATCTCCGTGTGCATATTGTTCCTAAATCTTGCCGTGTTAATTAAGTCCTATTTTATACAGTTGAGGTCAGAAGTTTACATACACTTAGGTTTGAGTCAATACAACTTGTTTTTCAACCATTCCACAAATTTCTTATTAACAAACTATAGTTTTGGCAAGTCGGTGAGGACATCTACTTTGTGCATGACACAAGTAATTTTTCCAACAATTGTTTACAGACAGATTATTTCACTTATAATTCACTGTATCACAATTCCAGTGGGTCAGAAGTTTATATACACTAAGTTGACTGTGCCTTTAAACAGCTTGAAAATTCCAGAAAATGTCACGGCTTTAGAAGCTTCTGATAGGCTGATTGACATCATTTGAGTCAGTTGGAGGTGTACCTGTGGATGTATTTCAAGGCCTACCTTCAAACTCAGTGCCTCTTTGCTTGACATCATGGGAAAATCAAAAGAAAAGAAATCAGCCAAAACCTCAGAAGAAAAAATTGGAGACCTCCACAAGTCTGGTTCATCCTTGGGAGCAATTTCCAAACGCATGAAGGTACCATGTTCATCTGTACAAATAGTAGTTTGCAAGTATAAACACCATGGGACCACGCAGCCGTCATACCGCTCAGGAAGGAGACGCGTTCTGTCTCCTAGAGATTAATGTACTTTGGTGCGAAAAGTGCTAATCAATCCCAGAATAACAGCAAAGGACCTTGTGAAGATGCTGGAGGAAATAGGTACAAAAGTATCTATATCCACAGTAAAACGAGTCTAATATCGACATAACCTGAAAGGCCGCTCAGCAAGGAAGAAGCCACTGCTCCATAACCGCCACAAAAAAGCCAGACTATGGTTTGCAACTGCTCATGGTGGACAAAGATCATACTTTTTGGAGAAATGTCCTCTGGTCTGATGAAACAAAAATAGAACTGTTTGGCCATAATGACCATCGTTATGTTTGGAGGAAAAAGGAGGAGGCTTGCAAGTCGAAGAACACCATTCCAACCATGAAGCACGGGGGTGGCAGCATCATGTTGTGGTGGTGCTTTGCTGCGGGAGGGACTGGTGCCCTTCCCAAAATAGATGGCATCATGAGGGAGGAAAATTATGTGGATATATTTTTATTTATTTATTTATTTCACCTTTATTTAACCAGGTAGGCAAATTGAGAACACGTTCTCATTTACAATTGCGACCTGGCCAAGATAAAGCAAAGCAGTTCGACACATACAACAACACATGGAGTAGAACATTTTCAACATATTGAAGCAACATCTCAAGACATCAGTCAGGAAGTTAAAGCTTGGTCGCAAATGGGTCTACCAAATGGACAATGACCCCAAGCATACTTCCAAAGTTGTGGCAAAATGGCTTAAGGACAACAAAGTCAAGGTATTGGAGTGGCCATCACAAAGTCCTGACCTCAATCCCATAGAAAATGTGTGGGAAGAACTGAAAAAGCGTGTGGGAGCAAGGAGGCCTACAAACCTGACTCAGTTACACCAGCTCTGTCAGGAGGAAATGGGCCAAAATTCACCGAACTTAAAATGGGAAGCTTGTGGAAGGTTACCCGAAATGTTTGACCCAAGTTAAACAATTTAAAGGCAAAGCTACCAAATACTAATTGAGTGTATGCAAACATCTGACCCACTGGGAATGTGATGAAACAAATAAAATCTGAAATAAATAATTTCACATTCTTAAAATAAATCCTAACTGACCTAAGACAGTGAATTTTTACTCTGATTAAATGTCAGGAATGGTGAAAAACTGAGCTTAAATGTATTTGGCTAAGGTGTATATAAAGTTCCGACTTCAACTGTACATTTTTGACAACAGGCCCCTTATCTTTTTATTTTATGACCATGGACCACATAATCAGGACTTTGTAAAAACTCAGGCATTATCCCACATCTGCTAAGTGAGTGAGGTCTACTGTATCTATATTGTACAGTGGCTTACGAAAGTATTCACACCCCTCGGCACTTTTTCCTATTTTGTTGCCTTACAACCTGGAATTAAAATAGATTTTTTTGGGGGGTTTGTATCATTTGATTTACACAACATGCCTACCACTTTGAAGATGCAAAATATTTTTGTGTGTGAAACAAACAAGAAATAAAACCAAAAATACTGAAAACTTGAGCGTGCATAACTATTCATCCCCCCAAAGACAATATTTTGTAGAGCCAACTTTCGTAGCAATTACAGCTGCAAGTCTCTTGAGGTATGTCTCTAAAAGATTGGCACATCTAGCCACTGTGATTTTTCCCCATACTTCAAGGCAAAACTGCTACAGCTCCTTCAAATTTGATGGGTTCCGTTGGTGTACAGCAATCTTTAAGTCATACCACAGATTCTCAATTGAGGTCTGGGCTTTGACTAGGCCATTCCAAGACATTTAAATGTTTCCCCTTAAACCACTCGAGTGTTGCTTTAGCAGTATGCTTAGGGTCATTGTCCTGCTGGAAGGTGAACCTGCGTCCCAGTCTCAAATCTCTGGAAGACAAACAGGTTTCCCTCAAGACCTTCCCTGTATTTAGCGCCATCCATCATTCCTTAAATTCTGACCAGTTTCCCTGTCCCTGCCGATCAAAAACATCCCCACAGCATGATGCTCTCACCACGCTTCACTGTGGAGATGGTGATGAGAGGTGTTGGGTTTGCGCCAGACGTAGTGTTTTCCTTGATGGAAAAGCTCAATTTTAGTCTCATCTGACCAGAGTACCTTCTTCTATATGTTTGGGGAGTCTCCCACATGCCTTTTGGCAAACACCAAACGTGTTTGCTTATTTTTTTCTTTAAGCAGTGGCTTTTTTCTGGCCACTCTTCCGTAAAGCCCAGCTCTGTGGAGTATACGGCTTAAAGTGGTCCTATGGACAGATACTCCAATCTCCGCTGTGGAGCTTTGAAGCTCCTTCAGGGTTATCTTTGGGCTCTTTGTTGCCTCTCTAATTAATGCCCTCCTTGCCTGGTCTGTGAGTTTTGGTGGGCACCCCTCTCTTGGCAGGTTTGTTGTGGTGCCATGTTCTTTACATTTGTTAATAATAGATTTAATGATGCTCCGTGGGATGTTCAAAGTTTCAGATATTTTTTTTTATAACCCAACCCTGATCTGTACTTCTCCACAACTTTGTCCCTGACCTGTTTGGAGAGCTCCATGGTCTTCATGGTGCCCTTTGCTTAGTGGTGTTGCAGACTCTGGGGCCTTTCAGAACAGGTGTATATATACTGAGATGTGACAGATCATGTGACACTTAAATAAAGTCCACCTGTGTGCAATCTAACTAATTATATGACTTCTGAAGGTAATTGGTTGCATCAGATCTTATTTAGGGGCTTCATAGCAAAGGGGGGGTGAATACATATGCACGCACCACTTTTCCGTATTTTTTGTTGTTGAATTTTGTGAAACAATATATTTTTTATTTATTTCACTTGACCAATTTGGACTGCTTTGTGTATGTCCATCACATGAAACCCAAATTAAAAAATCAGATTAAATTACAGGTTGTAATGCAACAAAATAGGAAAAAAGCCAAGGGGATGAATACTTTTGCAAGGCACTGTAAATACTGTATGTAGATTGTGTAAATTCCTGTCTATATTCTGTCTACTTCATCAAGTCAAATTCCGGGTATGTGTAAATGTACTTGACGTATAAAGGTGATTCTGATTCTGTACCTGTCCAGCGTCCAGGTAGTGTGTGACCTGCAGCACCAGGAAGAACACCCTGAGAGACTCCTTCTGGATGGGGTTTCCCTGCCAGTTCTCCACGATGGTCCCACACAGAGTCAACAGAGGATGCACTTCCCCCAGCTTCCTCTCCATCAGCAGCAGCTTTAGACAAACACACAGGGTGACATTTCACTCTTCTTAAAACAGGCGCAATTTTGTCCCTAAAAATATGTTTTCCTTACAAATCATCAAGTAGGATGCCTCAAAACTTCCATTACAACAATGTCTATCCACTAGTGACTATTAATGCAGGTAAGTAAG
This sequence comes from Salvelinus namaycush, assembly GCF_016432855.1. Lineage (NCBI taxonomy): Eukaryota > Metazoa > Chordata > Actinopteri > Salmoniformes > Salmonidae > Salvelinus > Salvelinus namaycush. The sequence goes on along the minus strand of NC_052317.1, from coordinate 31,309,281 downwards.
TAAACATTGCAAAAATAAGCATATGTTTTGTTTTTTAGGTGGCCATCAAGACATTAATTTAAAAAAAGTTTAGGAAGTAATGGTCTAAGTGGTTTCAGCAGAATTTAATATTGAATTTACTTAATTTGATCATTATTCGATTTTAATTCATCGTCATGAGAGAATGTCTTGACATGATTAGTATATTTCTCAACTTACCATTCCTTTACTCAACAGAAAGAGAGCTCTGTGCAGGAGGAAAGAAAACAAGGATATCAGTAACATCACCTGACCAGACCACAACACTAGTCCTCAGGGCAGTAAAACAACACCTTGATAAAGTACAGACATTACTAGAACTGTTAAACTGTTTTACTTGTGTTGTGTTCTACCATGATACACTACCTGGTGTATTCAGAGCCCACTACCCTGGTATACTCTGCCCCGACCCCCAGGAGGTCACAAGCTGACACCAGATCCTTCTCCAGTGTGTGCAGTTGCTGAAGAAAAATAAATAAAAAAGGACAAGAAAACTTTTATCCACTATTGAAGACAAGTAAATAATGACCCATATAGATGTACATTGAGGTGAATAATAGCTAAATACATTTCTGAGAACCTTGACTTCAGAACTGATTTTTAAATTCTTAAATTTCAGTCATTTTACAGATTGGGTTATCAGGTCCGGTTGTTAGGTTGACTTACCGCCAGTTGGAAGAGCAATCTGCAGTGCCAGTAGGGAGTTTGCTGGGAGATCTGGATGGCCTTCCGCAGCAAGGGCTTTGCCGAATCAACCAGATTCTTCAAAGAAAGACCAGATCAGAGATAATCATCAGTTCATTAACTTAAATAACTTTTACAACAATACTGTAAAGGACACTACAAATCAGAAGTGTTTGCTAAACCAACTAACATATCCTAGTTAATCTTACTGTTTCAGAGTTCACTTACATGCAAAAGCAGCTTAATGAGGGAAAAGACAACGCAAGGATTACTGATTAGGCCTATTTTATGATGACATAACAGCCAAAGCCAAAATAATGGAGTATGACATTTTGTTTTACAAAAGGTTGAGCTACAAATGTTGATAAACAAAAATGCTGAGATAAACATGTGAACAGATAAGCGAGGCATGTTTAACACTGACATTTGATTGAATTCAGGTAATAGTGCAAGGTGAAGGTGGGCCACAGGTCGGAAAGGAGAACAATACTACACTTACCTGTTGGCAATACAGTTCTGACAGAAGACTTGCTGCCTCGAATTTGACATCTTCAAACTGAGGGATCTGGTATTACTTGTAAAGGAAATGTATTTTTCTGCATGATAACACTAGCGTCAATGAAGAAAAAAAAACGTACGGAGCATGGAGACATGGTAAACATTTGTTCAGGTAGATGCATGCTCTCTCTCTCACACACACACACACACACACACACACACACACACACACACACACACACACACACACATATATATATAAAAGGATACTTGTTGTGATATGAACCACTATGGGGGGGGGGGGGGGGGGGGGGGGAACAGAATGCGAAAGTTAGTTTCAATATTTGTTTAGTACATGCAATGTTTGATTGATGTCCCAACAATTATTGTAAGCTGACGCGCGATAATGAAATATCCTCACTGATAATCAACCACCCTCGTCCACTTTCCTGATCAGCAACACACCGATAGCTTTGCCAAAGCTGCGGCCTTCCTTTTCCCTCCCCTATAAAACACATCCACGGAGTTTCTGGGGAATGCTTACCGCTTTCTCCAAGTGGCTTCGGGCGAGTTCGGTGTTCTTGGTGTGGTGGTAGAGTACCGAGCCCAGCTGGAGATGAGTTCGGGCCTCGACCCTCTGCGGCGGCTTGAACTGAAACACCGCCTGCAGACAGTGGACGCAGAGACGGATCTTCGGAGGACTTGAGGTGCGAAAATGTTCCGCAAAGCCGAGCAGAGCTAGGTACCAAGATTCCGGGGCCTCTCCGCTTGTCGCCATTTTACTGACAACAAAAACATCAACAGTCGCTATCGCACCACTGCCGTTGTTCAGCGAGTATGCTCCAGAGCACTGATCTAGGATCGATTATGCTCTCTGACTTCTGATTACTATGGTTAGGTTGGGAAATGGTAATCTGATCCTGGATCTGTGCGTAGGAGCAAGCGACCCCACGCGATTTCAATGGCAGCGGTGCATCTTGGGACATGCAGTTGATGTGGCCCCGTGTGGCTCAGTTGGTAGAGCATGGCGCTTGCAACGCCAGGGTTGGGGTTCGTTTCCCACGGGGGGCCAGTACAAAAAAAAAAAAAAAAAAAAAAGTATGAATGTATGTACTTGTAAGTCGCTCTGGATAAGAGCGTCTGCTAAATGACTTAAATGTAAATGTAAATTTACGTTTGCATAAACGTAATACATGCATTTATTTATCATTTGTAAAAGTGATATAGCTTGCCAAAATATGTTGACCTGAGTCCAATATTTGTATATTGTATGGATTATCTTTGACTTCCAGTAGTGAATAGTATTTTAACAGAACTAGAAAAAAAGCATGCGGAACCTTTTTTTTAATGAAAGCTCAACCTATCCGAGACGATTTATTTGAAGGACTTGTGTACATGTTTAACTATTTACAAACGTCAGTATAATAACGTAGCAATCAATTCCAGCAATATCGGCTTCCACGCTGTGACGTTATTTGCGTAATCTCCCCAGTTGGGTTTGAGTCATTGGGCGCGTTCGAGCGGATCACTTTTGTCAAGTCTTTGACCATCGTTACAGAGGGATCCAGTTTTTGTCAAATTAACATCAGATTTGACTTTTCATAGCAGGTAAGGAGAATTTACGCATCATGTTAAGGTTAGGAACAGGGTTAGGAATAGCTCAAATGCAAAATAAATCTACTTTTGACAAAAGATGGATCCCTTACCCATGACACTTGCACCTACTTGTCGACTGCATGAACTTTACTAAAATAATGTGATCAAAGGTCATGACATTTTGACTGCAAGTTTCTGCAGTTGCTCTTCACCAACTTCATCCTGCAGCCATCACTTGTGTTGTGGGAGGCTCTATTGTCAACCAATCATTATTTGTATTTTTTTTTACCCACAAGAATGTCACCAAATACATGACTGAAACAGGAGCCAGTTCATGTGTACAGTAAATATATACAAATAAATGTGATATTTGGGTTAAATGGGTTTCCATCACATTTTCAACTCTGATGGTTTACTGATGGTTTTGTCACAAAAACGGTTGTGTTAAATAGCAAATGTGCCTACTCTGGGCTTGCCACGTGCGCTCTAACCAACAACAGATACAGTGTGTGTAGGCTATGCGGATAGCGGCTAGTCTACATGATGAGATTATTATGGATAAAAGTGATCATGTTTTTATTTGTCAAGCATTGATCATCATGTCACCAGAATAAGACCCTCAATATTTATTGGAAAGCAGCATCAAACTCACCCCTTGCACTTTCACCACCCTGTAAAGTTCATCATAAATTATTTAATCTGTTGCCTAATAATACAATTGTACCAAAACTTTCTGTTTCGTGGTTAGTATCTAGGTTTCCATTCAATTGGTGACAGATTATTCAAAAATCTGCATAAAAACAATGTGCACATTTTCTCACCAGAGATGTTTCCATCACCTGTTGCAGATCAAATGCTGTGCGTGATGACATAGTACACACAAAAATACATTTTGCTGTTAAATTCTCATGTACCCCCCAAAAAACATACAAGTTAAATGGGTTTCCATCGCATTTTCAACTCTACTGATGGTTTTCTCACAAAAAAAATTGTGTTATATAGCGTGTGCCCACTCTGGTATTGGCAAGTGCGCGCTAGCCAACAGTGCTAGCCAACAGCGCTAGCCAACAAGCTCACCTTGCACTTTCACCACCCTGTTAAATTCTTTATCTGTAACCTAATAAACAGCATGGTTTCCCTAGTCGTGGTGGGATGATCACACAACATATGGTGTAAAAAATCTGTTATTCTGCTCCTGAACAAGGCAGTTCACTGAACAAGGCACTGTTCCTAGGCCATCATTGTAAATAAGAATTTGTTCTTAACTGACTTGCCTAGTTAAATAAAGGTAAAATAAATAAATAAATCCAAGTTTACTTAAATATAATGGTTATTATATCAATACTTGCTCATAAAGGTGCTTCTGCCACCATTCATTTTACTGACACAAAAAGATCCCACCATGTCAAACGAAGGAATCACAAGAGGTTGGTGGCACCTTAATCGGGGAGGATGGGCTCGTGGTAATGGCTAGAACAGAGTAGGTGGCATGGTTTCAAACATATAGAAACCACATTTTTGACTCCGTTCAAGGCAGCAGATACTCTTCCTGAGGCCCAAACACATTGACATTTATATTACACATAAAACAAAACAGTACTTCATATAACACTGTCACACCACCAGATATCCACAACACAAAATGTATGATACCACTCTACAACATTACTGTGTACGGGTTTCTCTTCACAGTCCATGCTGTTCCATAAGGTGTATTTTTATCTGATTTTCCTGCTTGCATCAGTTACCTTTTGTGGAATAGAGTTCCTTGTAGCCATGACTATCTATGTAGTACTGTGTGCCTCCTATAGTCTGTTCTGGACAGTTCCCCCCCACACGACATTTATTTAGTCGGTTACCTTACCACTCAAACGTGCCCATTATCAGCAGCATAGCCACTGGGCGGTGGTAAGTGATAAATTATCTGTTATTTTGTGAAGTTCCCGGTAATTCTATTCTAAGTTAACACAGTAGAAACGTATGTCTAAACTTCTTCTTAAAGCATCTCGGCTATTTGAAAAATAATTCGCTAGATACTGGTATCTATCTTTGTGTGCTGATGGCTAAGTTGAGCTAGCTAGCTAGTAAGCGTGCTATCTTTAAGCAGGCGGTTGTTATCTGACGTTTGTGTCACCAGCAACACACAGCCCACAACAATAATCATGTTGGAGAAGACTGACTATGTTGGGTCCTTTCTGATTTTGTAATCGTTTTATTGCATTTCAGTCTTGGTCGTCATCTCTTCACGTTAAGCTGAACGTTGCAGACATGGCCTGTCGCAGGATCACACAGGAGACCTTCGATTCGGTGGTCAAGGAAAACATCGATGAGTTCGACATGGACACTGCGGAGGCCTTGAGAGAAGCGGTAGAACAGTTTGAGTCTCAAGGTATACTAACGTTACATGATTTGATCTGAATCTGACATTGTAGGAGCAACATGCACGCCTACTGTAACTCAACCGTATGATAGGCAATGTATAAGATAAACCCCCTGATCCTGGATGAATCTTCCTTCTCTGTTTTTCCTCCATATTCCCCAGGGGTGGACCTCAGCTGTATAGTGAAAACACTGCCGACAGCAGGTGATCACCAAACAGAGGAGCATGAGGTCCTTCAGGTTGGTATGGAGTATGTTCTGAGCTGATGACAACACAACACAAGTCATCACCACCTGCATCACATTTCACAGTACAGAAAAGTACAGGATGCCACCCATCATGCCACAGCTCTGTACCGTTTCTATTTACAGGCCCTGGAATCCCTTCAAATAGCATCTGACAGTAGTATGGCTGCAGATCTGAAACGCTTCACTGAGCAGTGTTCTCTCGGCTTTGCCCAGAGGCATCTGGCAGCTCAGAAAGATGCCTATCCTACAATCATCTCCTGCTGTAGAAAGACTCTGGATGAACAGGAGGCTCTGCTGGCCGCACTCTCTGCCCTGGCCGCTCTGACCGATGGCCAGCCAGACCTCCTTGACTTGGAGGGCAAGGATCTCCTTGTGAGCATCCTTGGCATGTACCAGACAGACCCTGCACTGATGTTAGTTGCCATCCGTACGGTCCGCCATTGCTGTTTGAAGCACGAGCAGAACAGGCAGGATTTGGTGAAGGCTGGAGTGCTGCCGTTGCTGACCGGTACCATCAAGCGACACACTGGACGCTCCGATCTGGTCAAAGAGGCCTGTAACGCCCTCCGGTACATGACCTTTGACGATGACATAAGAGTTCCTTTTGGACAGGCTCATGAACACGCCAAGATGATTGTTATGGAACACAGTGGGTTGAAAGTTATTGTGGAGGCTGCTAAAGGTAATAGAAATGTCCAAAGGAAGATACTATGAAAGATAATGATATCTTTGAGTATTTAGGATGGTAGGTTCACATGTTTTATTCTTGGAGAATCACCTCTTCCGTGTTTCTTTTCTCCCTCTCAGCACACCCAGAGAATACCCCTGTCCTCAGTGTGCTGTGTGCTACTCTGTCCAGCCTGGCCGTGAGGAACGAGTTCTGTCAGGACATCTGTGACCTGGGAGGGTTAAAGTTCATGATGACCCTGCTGGCAGACAGTTATGAGTCCCAGGTGAGTTATGCTGACAAAAGTGCCTCAGACCAGCCTTTTTCAAACCTCTCCTTGTGGACCCCAGCCATTCCATGTATTTGAACTATTCCAGAACTAGCATACCTGATTCAACTTGTCATCAAGTGACTGTTTTTGACAAATTATTTCATAAGTCTTCACTAGAAACCAAATAGAAGCAAGCAAACGAAACGGGGAGGAACCTGTCTGAATTTGTCAATTAGAAACTCTCGTTTTCCTGGCAAAACGTTTTCCCTTGTGGAATATTTTGCTACGGTGTGCAAATTTTTTATTTGTTGTTATTGAACATTTATTTAACTAGACAAGGCAGTTAAGAACAAATACTTATTTACAATGTCGGCCTAACCCGGACGACGCTGGGTCAATTGGGACTCCCATAGGGCGGCGCACAATCACGGCCGGATGTGATGCAGCCTGGATTCGAACCAGGTACTGCAGTGACGCCTCTGTCTTAGACCACTGCGCCACTCGGGAGACCCCTAATGAATACACCCCAGGTGTGCTAGTTCAGGGTTAATGCAAAATATGTAAATGTCTGTTTTTTTTTTTTTTTTTACATGAGATTGTTTTGACTTGTGGTTATCTGAATTGCTCACTAACTAGTTCACGTTCCTTCCAGGAGCTCACAAGGCAGGTACTCAGCGCTCTGAGGGCCATAGCAGGAAATGATGATGTTAAGGATGCTGTCACAAATGCCGGTGGAGTACAGCTCATCGTCATCGCCATGAACAGACACATGGGCAATGCTCAGGTTAGCCTTTCATTTCATGCAGTTGACTGTTTTTGACAAATTATTTCATAAGTCTTTATTGTTTAAACATGTTATACATTTTTGTGGCTTTTTGTTGTGCCCATCTCTCCTGTCTAGGTGTGTGAGCAGGGCTGTGCTGCTCTCTCTGTCGTTGCTCTGCGCAAACCCAACAACTGCCAAGTCATTATGGAGGAAGGCGGTGCGCTGGCGGCTCTGCTGGCTATGAAGACCCATCCTGATGAGGTCAATGTGCAGGTAATACGAGGACACACGAAGGAATCAGTTCCCCATCGGCACTACATAGGGCTATAACTGGTGATCAAACCTTCTTTAGCCTGCCATCTTTATGTAATACCATCTCTTTTTCTCTCTCTTTCTCTCTCTTTCTTTGTCTGTCTCTCTTTGTCTCTCTGTGTGTGTGTTCCCCAGAAACAGGGATGTATGCTGCTGAGGAACCTGGTGGCGCGCATGACTCACTTCAACCAGCCCATCCTGGAGATGGGAGCAGAGGCCCTCATCGCCCAGGCTCTGGCGGCCCACCGGGACTGTGGCGACCTGGCAAAAGCTGCCCTCAGAGACCTTGGCTGCCAGGTGGAGCTCCGAGAGCTGTGGACGGGCAAGAAGGGCAGCCTCACCAGAGATTGACATTAAGGTCTGAAAGGCCCTCGGTCACCCACCCTGGTCTGGAGGATGTACAGGAGGTGCATGCTTTTGTTCCAGCCCAGCTATAACAACCTTGGTTGATTTAATTTACTGCTAATTTGAACAGGACACGTGTCAATTCAAAGCCGTAATAAAAGCTTACACACTCTGCAGCTCTCCAGAACCAGGGTTGGGGACCACTACACTCAGAACACCTGAACACAGTCAATAAAGCTGCTAATCCTAGTAAATGGCCTCAAGTTTCTGATATGCCTGGGAAGCAGAGTTGTATGAAGGAGTACAGAGGGGGATAAAGCTGTTGGACTTGTAATGTTTTTAAATGTATTATTTACTGTAAATATTTTTGTGGTTATTGTATTTTCACTTTTACAGCCATTTTCTTTAATCAGAATTTGTTTTAGTATTAAATCCTGAAAATGTAGTTTTATTTACCAGGTCTATTATAAAGTCTTGAAGTGTACTTAATTGAATGCAAACATGCTTTCTTGCACTCTGTTTTCTCTGTGCAGCTTTATTGTAATGTGGCTTTTGCCTGTACTCCCAAGTTGTTTCTTTGCTGAGTTGGACATTTTAGATTTTAATGTGCATAACATGTTTTTTTCCCCTCAACATTCCTTAACAATACTCTGCGGTTGGGTTAAATTAGAAGTGATGTAATTAAATTAATTGAAAATAGAGTACCTTTTTTCAAATATTGACTTCAATTTGACCCCAACCTTGCAACACTTTTACTCTTAAAGTGTCTATTTTTAAGTCTACCTGTTTGTCTCCTGTTATAGTAGGAAACTGGAAATTCTGATACATACCTCTTCCCCAGAGAGACCGGCACGTGAACAGTGTATTAAAACCAACTGATTCATAATGTGTGCATTTTTTTGCTGATCTAAACTAGGTCATCTCTTTGCAGATGCACAATATTAATCTAAAACATTATGAAATCTGATGTGTGTCTGATTTAGACTGTCCATTGGCTTGAGGGTGTTCTACCTGTGTCCGCATGTATTTGTGTGAGCGAGAGGGGAGAAAAAAGTAGACACCAGTACACTGCTGAATGCTCATGCAGTTCAAGTGCAATGATGCATTTGGGAGTGAATCCTAGCTTTCATTTAAGTAAAAAATTAAATATGCATTGATGGCAGTAGACTGAGTCAAAATTAATCTTAAATGGAAGTTAAGATTCACCTGTTGATGGACTGCTGAAGCATTCGGTAGTGTGCTGGTGTCTGATTTTCTTTCATGATGTTACTGTTGGCACCCTGCAGCTGAAAGTAGCCAAATTGGATGTGGGTAGGGTACCGTACTTCTAAACTGTGAGAGTGGCTGAGCTTTGGTGTGTGTATGGGACTCTTCTATGTTTGAGTGAACTAAAGAATGTTGTTTACTGAGCTCCCATTGGTTAGTGACAAGAAGGGGATGAGTTGTTCAGACTTTTTTTTTAGGATAGTGTTCTCTGCCCTACAATGATAAAAGCTTTAGAACCAGTCTGAGTGGTTGCCCAGCAGTCAGGAACACTGGTCACATTAATGTTTACAAACTGTTTCACCCACTTTATATGCATATACTGTATTCTACTGTAGTCATGGCTCATCCTATATAATTGTTTTTTATTTTCTGGATTATGTGCACATTATTTTTATTGCTATGTTTTACTGCACGGTTGGAGCTAGCAGCACAAGCATCTTGATGCACCTGCAATAACTGAACATCTGTGTACTGAAACCAGTAAACTTTGATTTGAGGGACTAGGATCAGATGAAGATGGATAAAACATGTTATGCATGAACTTCATCCCTATATTGGACAGTGCTCTATAATCCTGGTCCTGGAGAGTTTACATGGTGTGCATAGATGATAGATGATACATTGATTAACACACCTGCTATTCAATTTATCATCTATAAGGGGAACTCACGTTCTGAAAATAGAGACATGGCACTTTGTGTTGCACATTGCAGACAGACATTTTTAGTTGCAAAATTCATAGACTCACAAAAACTCAAGATTCCCAACAAAAGCTTTTCGTTGATTACGTTAACGCCCCTCAAACGGACCTATCGAAGCATCCGTCACCTCCCAATGACTTCATTTCCCAGTATCCCACCGCACTCGCCCTTGCAAAGCTTGCTACTAGCGGTGTCACAGCAGATACAAAACAGCATGGAAGGTGACAGTTACTAAAGTCATAGTTGGGGCAATGAAACAGAAAATAATGTCACAGACAGTGCCTCCAGGATCTGAAGACGTTAGCGATACGAAAGTGTTCAACTTTCAAGAGTTTTATATTCAAAACGTGGACACACTACTTTGAACATTGACGTGACAGATCGCTATTTAGCTAGCTTGCTAACCCTGCTAGCTAAGTTATTTTGGTGTTCAGAATCAGTTCGATAGCCATCGCTAAACTCAAGAACGGCGTAGGGTGGAGACAGGCTGCCAACTGAATATTTAAAGAAAACGTCTGTACATTTATTTAAAAAATAAGGAAACCCGGAAGGATCCACAGGGGTGCTAGGATATCGACAAGGTAAGATATCAATGCTTGTGTAACTACTTATTGATAAAATTAACAACCAGTTGAACCAGTGTCGGCATGGAAGGGAACGGGTCTCCTGTTATGCCCAGATGCTGTTTCAACAACCAGTAGCTAGCTAGCATTATCTGCAGTGCGTATATATAGGTTAGTTACCCTGGCTAGTCACTAGTTAGATGTCTAGTTTGCTAACATACATGTAGAGATGACACTCCAGTAATAGAAAAGTTGTCCGTCTTTGTCAACTTCTGGTGCCTTTGTCACTGTGTGCAGCCACTTGTCCAATGTCACTGTTATTTTGTCAATATATATATATGATGTCATCTGATCTCGAAGAAGATAGAAATCCTAGCTAGCTAATCCTTTGCTGCCTAAATATGTAACGCTTAGGTAAACATTCGGAATATCTAGGTTACATTTACTATATGGTGTATAACCTGTTGTTATAGGCCTATATTCCCATACATTTGGTAGGTGTGTTAGTACAGTAAACTAGATGCAGATTGAACCCCAGATATGTGATCAGTGCATTCGGAAAGTATTCAGACTGACTTTTTCCACATTTTGTTACATTACAGCCTTGTTCTAAAATGGATTAAATGTTTTTTTCCCTCATCAATCTACACACAATACCCAATAATGACAAAGCAAAAACAGGTTTAGAATTTGGACTGGGAGCGTCGCTGCGCAGCTATTTTCAGGTCTCTCCAGAGATGTTTGATCTGGATCAAGTCCGGGCTCTGGCTGGGCCACTCAAGGACATTCAGAGACTTGTCCCAAAGCCACTCCTGCGTTGTCTTGGCTGTGTGCTTAGGGTCGTTGTCCTGTTGGAAGGTGAACCTTTGCTCCAGTTTTCATCAAGGATCTCTCTGTACTTTGCTCCGTTCATCTTTCCCTCGATCCGGACTAGTCTCCCAGTCCCTGCCTCTTAAAAACGTTCCCACATCATGATGCTGCCACCACCATGCGTCACCGTAGGGGTGGTGCCAGGTTTCCTCCAGACGTGACGCCTGGCATTCAGGCCAAAGATTTTAATCTTGGTTTCATCAGACCAAAGAATCTTGTTTCTCATGGTCTGCGAGTCCTTTAGATGCCTTTTGGCAAACTCCAAGCGGGCTGTCATGTGCCTTTTACTGAGGAGTGGCTTCCGTCTTGCCACTCTACCATAAAGGCCTGATTGGTGGAGAGCTGCAGAGGTGGTTGTCCTTCTGGAAGGTTCTCCCATCTCCACAGAGGAACTCCAGAGCTATGTCAGAGTGACCATCAGGTTCTTGGTCACCTCCCTGACCAAGGCCCTTCTCCCCAGATTGCTCAGTTTGGCCAGGCAACCAGCTCTAGGGAAGAATCTTGGTGTTCCAAACTTCTTCCATTTAAGAATGATGGATGCCACTGTGTTCTTGGACCTTCAATGCTGCAGAAATGTTTTGGTACTCTTCCCCAGATCTTTGCCTCAACACAATCTTGTTTCAAAGCTCTACAGACAATTCTTTTGACCTCATGGCTTGGTTTTTGCTCTGACATGCACTGTCAACTGTGGGACCTTATATAGACAGGTGTGTGCCCTTTCCAAATTATGTCCAATCAATTGAATTTACCACAGGTGGACTCCAAGTTGGATGATCAATGGAAACAGGATGCACTTGAACTCAATTTTGAATCTCATTGAAAAGGTCTGAATACTTATGTAAATTAGTTACTTCTGTTTTTTATTTCAAATAAATTTGCCAAGATGTATAACAACCTGCTTTTGCTTTGTCATTATGGGGTATTTGTGTGTGTGTGTGTGTATATAGATGAGTATTTTGTATTTAATTATTTTCAGAATAAGGCTGTAAAGTAACAACATTTGGAAAAGGGGAAGGGGTCTGAATACTTTCTGAATGCACTGTATGTTTCCATTTCTGGGCATTACATGTTAACTTATACAAAATGCTGCCATAGATGTTTCAACTAACTTGCTCTTGGCGATACTGTCTAGATACTGTGATTTGATTGCAATTCGATGTTCCAAATGTATTGCTCACCATATGTCTGCTGCAGAGGGACAAGAGAAAGCCAGGAGAAAATGAGTTTTAGGTCTGGGATCAGCTCTTTCTAGTACAGCAGGCCTAGACTAGTTTGGAGAATAGTCTACTGTACCAACACACCTACTACCCATGTAAGTCCAATTAAATTGCTATTTTTAAAGGATTACTTAGAAATAATTGACTAAAAATACAGTACTCCATTGTGACTGATGTGTATGTTCATGACATGTAACTTGAGAACCCATGAATATGTTCCTCAGGTCTTCTGTTGTCATGGCAGAATGCAGCTGACACGTCACATTTCATGACTCAGGAGCATACACATCAAACAAGAAAGTGGTGACAGACAGGAGGGGGCAATAAGGGGTAGCAGGAAGGTTGAGAGTGGAGGTCGACCGATTAATCGGAATGGCCGATTAATTAGGGCCGATTTCAAGTTTTCATAACAATCGGAAATCGGTATTTTTGGACACCGATTTGGCCGTTTTTTTAATTTTAATTTTTACACCTTTATTTAACTAGGCAAGTCAGTTAAGAACACATTCTTATTTTCAATGACTGCCTAGGGACGGTGGGTTAACTGCCTTGTTCAGGGGCAAAACAACAGATTTTTACCTTGTCAGCTCAGGGATTCAATCTTGCAACTGTAACAGTTTAACTTTAGTCCGTCCCCTCGCCCCGACCCGGGCGCGAACCAGGGACCCTCTGCACACATCAACAACAGTCACCCACGAAGCATCGTTACCCATCGCTCCACAAAAGCCGCGAGGGGAACCACTACTTCAAGGTCTCAGAGCAAGTGACGTCACCGATTGAAAGGCTATTAGCGCGCACCACCGCTAACTAGCTAGCCATTTCACATCCGTTACAGAACCTTACGGTTAACTAGTCCAACGCTCTAACCACCTGCTTCTCATTGCACTCCACAAGGAGCCTGCCTGTTTTCGCGAATGCATTAAGAAGTCAAGGTAAGTTGGTAGCTAGCATTAAACTTATCTTATAAAAAACAATCAATCAATTATAATCACTAGTTAACTACACATGGTTGATGATATTACTAGTTTATCTACCGTGTCCTCTGTTGCATATAATCGATGCGGTGCGCATTCGCGAAAAAGGTACCTAACCATAAACATCAATGCCTTTCTTAAAATCAATACACAAGTATATTCTTTTAAACCTGCATGTTTAGTTAATATTGCCTGCTAACATGAATTTCTTTGTGTCACTTCTCTTGCAACAGAGTCAGGGTATATGCAGCAGTTTGGGCCGCCTGGCTCGTTGTGAACTGTGTGAAGACTATTTCTTCCTAACAAAGACAGCCAACTTCGCCAAACGGGGGATGATTTAACAAAAGCGCATTTGCGAAAAAAGCACAATCGTTGCACGACTGTACCTAACCATAAATATCAATGCCTTTCTTAAAATCAATACACAGAAGTATATATTTTTAAACCTGCATATTTTTCTAAAAGAAATCCAGGTTAGCAGGCAATATTAACCAGGTGAAATTGTCACTTCTCTTGCATTTATTGCACGCAGAGTCAGGGTATATGCAACAGTTTAGGCCGCCTGGCTCGTTGCGAACTAATTTGCCAGAATTTTACGTAATTATGACATAACATTGAAGGTTGTGCAATGTAACAGGAATATTTAGACTTATGGATGCCACCCGTTAGATAAAATACGGAACGGTTCCGTATTTCACTGAAAGAATAAATGTTTTGTTTTCGAGATGATAGTTTCCGGATTTGACCATATTAATGACCTAAGGCTCGTATTTCTGTGTGTTATTATGTTATAATTAAGTCTATGATTTGATTGAGCAGTCTGACTGAGCGATGGTAGGCACCAGCAGGCTCGTAAGCATTCATTCAAACAGCACTTTTGTGTGTTTTGCCAGCAGCTCTGCTGTTTATGACTTCAAGCCTATCAACTCCTGAGATTAGGCTGGTGTAACCGATGTGAAATGGCTAGCTAGTTAGCGGGGTGCGCGCTAATAGCGTTTCAAACGTCACTTGCTCTGAGACTTGGATTAGTTGTTCCCCTCGTTCAAGCCCAGGTAGGAGCGAGGAGAGGCACGGAAGCTATACTGTTACACTGGCAATACTAAAGTGCCTATAAGAACATCCAATAGTCAAAGGTATATGAAATACAAATGGTATAGAGAGAAATAGTCCTATAATTCCTATAATAAATACAACCTAAAACTTCTTACCTGGGAATATTGAAGACTCATGTTAAAAGGAACCACCGGCTTTCATATGTTCTCATGTTCTGAGCAAGGAACGTTAGCTTTCTTACATGGCACATATTGCACTTTTACTTTCTTCTCCAACACTTTGTTTTTGCATTATTTAAACCAAATTGAACATGTTTCATTATTTATTTGAGGCTAAATTGATTTTATTGATGTATTATATTAAGTTAAATTAAGTGTTCATTCAGTATTGTTGTAATTGTCATTATTACAAATAAATAATATATATAAAATCTTTTTTTGGTCCTCCAATAATCGGTATCGGCATTGAAAAATCATAATCGGTCGACCTCTATTTGAGGGTGAGGAGAGAGGGGTGGGGGCTGTTTCAGTGCTTTTTCTGCAGTTTGGTATTTGGCCATGCTGTAGGGATGCCAATATTAGTTGCCAATGACTACGCCGTCTTCCAACAGCCCCCGTTTGTTTGCTCTCTTTCTAGGCTCATCCCTCTATACTGCTCTTTTCATCCCTCATTTTCCTCGCTGTTCCTAGAAGGCGGTTCAGTCTGGGTTTCAAGAATGGGTGATTTTTGCAGTGTGATGATTAATTGAAAGACCTGTAGATTAGCCTAGATATCCTCGACAGAGATTATTTAGCTTGCTTTGTTTCTTCTCTCAGAGTAGGATGAGGTGGAGTCCCTCTGTGGGCATACACAGTTTATGCTGTGTGTTTGACTGGCAATTCCATATTTTAGTTTAGTGACTCCTTTTCTTTTTTTTATGTGGTGCACTTTGTTCCCTTTGTTTGCGACGTGACCCTGAGAAAAAAAAAGTGATGTGATGAGCTTGTGTGTGTGTGTGTGCGCGCCTGCACAATATACGAGTAGGTGTGAGCTCACTGAGCTGTATTTGGTAGAGTTGTCACCAGTATCGAGATACTCAGAAGTATCGTGACAAGGTAACAAAACATGAATCAGACTTAATTTCTTGAGGAAAACAGTCCAAATGTTGGAAAAAACAGCCTCATGTTGTCACCTTTGTTTATTTTGCAAATCTGGTATCATAGTATGGTGATTCTGGTATCGTGATGGCCCTAGTCTATGGTGGTGTTCTTCAGTGTCACCTCTGCCTTGGACAGACACCTTTCACCCAGAAAGCAGCAGCAGCTTTGTGCTGTGCCAGTCCAGTCCAGAGGTGCTTCTGTTGATGAAATGTTGCCCAGTAACTTATTATAGCCCTGAGATGTAGGGCAGACGGACAGAGGGGTAACTCAAGTAGCCTGTTGCTCTCAAATGTCTCTCTCTTCATTCTTTCAATGTTAACGCTCAGTCTAGATACATTGTGGTGGAAACTTTTAAATGTCCTTTTATTTAGTTGTCATAAACTCCAAGTGAGATCTTTGTCAAAGCAGCCGTGAATGTGTAGAAAACACCATACAGCAACTTTTCTGTTGATGGCTAAATACAGGGCTAGCCTAGACTTCCAACGGTTGTGTAAATACAGGGCTAGCCTAGACCTCCCACGGTTGTGTAAATACAGGGCTAGCCTAGACCACCAACGGTTGTGTAAATACAGGGCTAGCCTAGACCACCAACGGTTGTGTAAATACAGGGCTAGCCTAGACCACCAACGGTTGTGTAAATACAGGGCTAGCCTAGACCTCCAACGGTTGTGTAAATACAGGGCTAGCCTAGACCTCCAACAGTTGTGTAAATACAGGGCTAGCCTAGACCACCAACGGTTGTGTAAATACAGGGCTAGCCTAGACCTCCAACGGTTGTGTAAATACAGGGCTAGCCTAGACCTCCAACGGTTGTGTAAATACAGGGCTAGCCTAGACCACCAACGGTTGTGTAAATACAGGGCTAGCCTAGACCTCCAACGGTTGTGTAAATACAGGGCTAGCCTAGACCACCAACGGTTGTGTAAATACAGGGCTAGCCTAGACCTCCAACGGTTGTGTAAATACAGGGCTAGCCTAGAACAATGGTTGTGTAAGGGTGGAACAGAGAGCTCACTTTGACAGGGGCATTACTCCTGAAGGCAAAGCCTCTCACAGGGTCTTTATTAATGTGCCCTGATTAGTTAATAATTCACTAATTGAGCTGTCGTCCATAGAGTTTCTGCTCTGTTAACCCATTCTTTGTCATGTCAATTGATCTACAGGGATTTGGCGTACTGTGGTAAAGATCTGTTCAGTGGGGCATTGGTAATTGTTGTTGTGTGACCTAATTCTAGTGGCTTGTCAGTGTTGCATTTCAGCTGACAAACAGTGGCAATCAGTAGAGAGGTTGCTTGAGACAAGAATCTGCATTGACATGATCATTCATGTGTTTTCCCCTCTCTGTTAGTCCCTTGGGCCTTGCCGTTCCTAATTTCAGGTAGTTGGCGTTGCCGCCTCCCGGTGGCCGGTGTGTATGAGTGTGGGCAGCGGCTGGTGAGCGTCGTAGTCCACGGGGATGGGGAATGGAGTCCAGCAACACCAGGCAACACCACTCACACAAGGAGAGGTGCTGCCACTGCCCTCCGACAGCCAGGCAGAGGTAAGCTGGAGTTTCATCTGTTCATTGGCTGGGGCCTGGAGTTTTGCCCCGTCTGGTCATGTGATTAGGAAAAACTCAAACTTTGACTCCATTATTAACCCAACTCTTAATTCCAAGTCCAACCTTTGCAGGTCTACATATTGTTTTGCCTAGGGGCTAGGAGCCGGTTTGGAATAAGGCCTTTTCCCCACCATAACTATAGCTTCCAATGGCTTTCCTTTGTGTGGAGGAAGGTCATGCCTTAAGCTGGACAAGAGAATAAATTATTCTGGACTAAAAACAATTTCTTAATGCAAGATGAACAGTAGGCCTAAACAAAATAACTCAAAGCCATGATATGAGGATATGCATGGCAAAGATAGCCTATATTCTGTATTGGCTCTATTCTGCTCCTTCTCCCCCCTAGTGGCGTGCAACGTGTTTATCATATAGAATATCAAGGTACAGCTGTCTGTTGTTTACAGTCAGTTCACAACATTCTAGGAGTGGTTTAATGCCAGTAACAAGAGACTTATATGTTCAAACAGGGCCACATTCTTCTATCTTGTTTTTCTACTATTGACTTCTTGTCAGTACTTATTTTATTTTATGACTCATCGTCAGGGCTGGCTATCTTTTCTTGTCACACACACACACAGTTGACACACACTAGCCTATCTCCCAGTCTCTTTTACTTTTTCCACTTGAGTGTGTTTGTTTATTCTTACATTGGTCGCTGTGCGAGACGTCTCAGGAATGGAGTGAATGAGAACAGAGGAGAGGAGGAGTGGGATGAGCTGAGCCAGTCCATTCAACTGGACACACAGCCTCCCCCAGTCCTTCCCTCTTTTTTTTCTCTATTTTTCCTTCTTTCTATGCCTCGCTCTCGCTCGGCCCTCTCTCACTCTCTTCACTCTCTACTCTCTGCTCTCTCTCACTCTCTTCTCTCTCACTCTCTGCTCTCTCTCACTCTCTTCTCTCTCACTCTCTTCTCTCTCACTCTCTGCTCTCTCACTCTCTGCTCTCTCACTCTCTGCTCTCTCACTCTCTGCTCTCTCACTCTCTGCTCTCTCACTCTCTGCTCTCTCACTCTCTTCTCTCTCACTCTCTGCTCTCTCACTCTGCTCTCTCTCACTCTGCTCTCTCTCACGCTCTGCTCTCTCTCACGCTCTGCTCTCTCTCACGCTCTGCTCTCTCTCACTCTCTGCTCTCTCTCACTCTCTGCTCTCTCTGCTCTCTCTGCTCTCTCGCTCTCTCGCTCTCTGCTCTCTCGCTCTCTCGCTCTCTCTCTGCTCGCTCTCTCTCTGCTCGCTCTCTCTCTGCTCTCTCTCTCTCTGCTCTCTCTCTCTCTGCTCTCTCTCTTCGCTCTCTTCACTCTCTGCTCTCTGCTCTCTCTCTTCACTCTCTGCTCTCTCTCTTCACTCTCTGCTCTCTTCACTCTCTTCTCTCACTCTCTGCTCTCACTCTGCTCTCTCTATCTTCACTCTCCCACTCTGCTCTCTCTCTCTTCTCTCTCTCTTCACTCTCTTCTCTCACTCTGCTCTCTGCTCGCTCTCGCTGCTCTCTGCTCTCCACTCTCTGCTCTCTCTCTCTTCACTCTCTGCTCTCTCTCTTCACTCTCTGCTCTCTCACTCTCTGCTCTCTTCTCTCTCACTCTCTTCACTCTCTGCTCTCTGCTCTCTCTCACCCTCTGCTCTCTCACTCTCTTCACTCTGCTCTCTCTTCACTCTCTGCTCACTCTCTTCTCTCTCTTCACTCTTCTCTCCACTCTCTGCTATCTCTCTCTCTTCACTCTCTGCTATCTCTCTCTTCACTCTCTGCTATCTCTCTTCTCTCTCTCCTTACTCTCTGCTCACTCTCTTCGCTCACTCTCTTCACTCTTCTCTCTCTTCACTCTCTGCTATCTCTCTCTTCACTCTCTGCTATCTCTCTTCTCTCTCTCCTTACTCTCTGCTCACTCTCTTCGCTCACTCTCTTCACTCTTCTCTCTCTTCACTCTCTGCTCTCTCTCTGCTTTCACTCTCTGCTCTCTGCTCACTCTCTGCCTTCTCTCTCTTCACTCTCTGCTCTCTCTCTGCTTTCACTCTCTGCTCTCTCTCACTCTCTGCTCTCTCTCTCTTCACTCTCTGCTCTCTCTCTCCTCACTCTCTGCTCTCTCACGCTCTGCTCTCTCTCTCCGCTCTCTTCGCTCTCTGCTCTCTCTCTCTCTTCTCTCTGCTCTCTGCTCACTCTCTCACTCTCTGCTCTCTCTCTTTACTCTCTCTGCTCTCTCTCTTCACTCTCTGCTCTCTCTGCTCTCTCTCTCTTCACTCTCTGCTCTCTCTTCACTCTCTGCTCTCTCTCTTCACTCTCTGCTCTCTCTCTTCACTCTCTGCTCTCTCTCTCTTCACTCTCTGCTCTTCACTCTCTTCACTCTCTGCTCTTCACTCTCTTCACTCACTTCTCTCTGCTCTCACTCTCTGCTCTCTCTCACACTCAGTCTCTCTCTCTCACACTCAGTCTCTCTCTCTCACACTCAGTCTCTCGCTCTGTGCTCTCGCTGCTCACTCACTCTGCTCTCGCTGGCTTAACTCGGGACAGGCTTGGGTTAACTCGGGACAGGCTTGGGTTAGCTAGGGACAGGCTGTGGAACCAGGCCCGGTCTGCTGTCCTGCATGTAGGGACATTAAGTTGGATAACTACATTATGACAGGGAGGAGTGGCTGGCAGGCTTGGAATAACCCCATCAAACAGCCTGAAGGTGTTTGGACTTGCTGAGTTATGACATGTGTTTTTATAATATTAACAAGATGCCTGTATTGGATTAGTTTTAGTTTAGAATGAATCTATCAAGGCACTCCCAGGCAGGGAAATGTTGTTGATCTCATTAAATCTAAATAAATCTTAATCTTCCTTAAATCTTCTTTTTCCACCGACTCAGTCAGATACATTGTTTTGTATGGAAGCTCTTACTGCTTATTCATAGGCCTACATGAACTATTTATGCATAATGTCTTTGTTTCTGTTAGTAGTTATCAATTGATTGACCCCTTTTGGTCATGTTTGTCCCCTCCTGCTCTCCGTCCATCCATCTGTCTGTGCAGGGTCTAAAGCCCCAGACACGGTCCGTGGTTAACTCCCTCCTCTCAGGGGCCTTAGCTGGAGCCTTGGCCAAAACCGCTGTGGCCCCGCTGGATAGAACCAAGATAATCTTCCAAGGTAGGCAGCAACACTTCTCACATGCTTTTGGAATAGTGAGGAATCAATTATTTTTATTTTCAATGTCATACATTTTTGTCTATTTATTTCCTTCATTGTAGTGTCCTCAGCAAGATTCTCTGCCAAGGTGAGTTGTTTGACCCATGTACTGTGTAAAATTCATTTGATGATGATTCATGATTCACCCAGTGGTGTAAAGTACTTAAGTAAAAATACTTTCAAATACTACTTAAGTAGTTTTTTGGTGTATCTGTACTTTACTTTACTTTGACTACTTTTACTTCACTACATTCCTAAATAAAATATTGTACTTTTTACTCCATACATTTTCCCTGACACCCAAAAGTACTTGTTACATTTTGAATGCTTAACAGGACAGGAAAATAGTCAAATTCACGCTTTTATCAACCGAACATTCCTGGTCATCCTTACTGCCTCTGATCTGGCAGACTCAACTAAACACACATGCTTCGTTTGTAATTGATGTCTGAATGTTGTGTGGCCGTGGCTTTCCGTAAATAAAAAACAACAGAATGGTGCCATCTGGTTTGCTTAATAAAAGGAATTTTAAATTATTTTTTCTTTTGATACTTAAGTATATTTTGAACCAATTACTTTTAGACTTTTACTCAAGTAGAATTTTACTATCTTTACTTTTAATCAAGTATGACAGTTGGGTACTTTTTCCACCACTGGATTCACCTTTGTGATGATGGCGATACTGTTGATGAAGATGCTGTTTATGATGATGATGATGAGACCCCATGCTGTTGGTCCACCCCCAGGAGGCGTATAGGTTGATCTATCGGACCTACCTGAAGGATGGCTTCCTCAGCCTGTGGAGGGGCAACTCTGCCACTATGGTACGGGTCATCCCCTACGCTGCCATCCAGTTCTGTGCACACGAGCAGTACAAGAGACTACTGGGAGGATACTTCGGCTTCCAGGGCAAGTGAGTAACCATCCATATATAAACTAATCTTGTCCAGAGGCTAGGCTCCTGCCTAATGGGGAATAAGATATTCTTAGAGAATCCCTACGGAGAATGCTAAATGTTTTATCCATTCTTCTGGCAAGAAAAGTAGCGAGCGCATTGTGGCCCCATCTGCTGACTATTTTAGAGAATTGTGTTCTCAACGGGTGTGCCAAATTTAGTTCCGTAATTTGTAGTATTACTCTTCGCTCATATCTCCAATATTATTTGGAATCTCATCACAAAATCGTACATATAAGTGTCCAGGCAATGTTGTTCTGCACTAATTTGGCTGTTGACTGATGTTTAAGCAAGCATCTTAGCCTGATTTATCCTCTCTTTCTGGCAATTGTGTAATTCATAAACATTAACAACTTAGCTATTGAAATGCAAGCAGCAGGTGATGAGACCAGTTGCAGAATGCATTACAATACCAAAACATAACAATATTTAACTCAAGTCAACCCTACCAACATGATTGTAATACATTCAGCAGTACTATTCATATGAACCTACTGGACCTCCTTAGCACAAACAAACAAGAATATGAAACAAAGTTTGTTCACTTTATTAAAAATGATGAGGATTGTGATTAGTCTAGATAGAACCGCATGTGTTAATCCTGGTCCTGGGGACCCAAAGGGGTGCACATTTTTGCCCTAGCACTACACAGCAAATTAAACTATTCAACTTAACAGGCAAGGCTTGATATTACTTTTTTTACCACTTGTCACTATGCAACACCATTTTCACGTCATTGTATGATGCAAGGATGCCACTTTACAAAATGCATTACTATCCTTCTACCATAGAGAATCAGACAGAGATATAGGCTACATTCTGCCTATTGGCTTCTTTGCATATTCAAGCTTGTCTCAAAATACAACAATTTCCTTTTTAAGGCTCTCCTGGAGGATGGTTGGCCACTCTTGGTACCCTATTTAATATTGCAACATTACAATTACAACGAAATTGTTTTTATGTCTTCATAAAATAATTCTCTCCAAGGCAAGAAAATAAGGACGCCCCGTCATCTATGGGACGATAAAAAAAAAAATGTCTACGGTTCAAAACAGACTCCGGGACAGTTCTAGAAAGGGCAAATCCAGACAGTTTAGCTCAACAATGCACCCGTGGCTGTAGGCTGCACCTGTGGCTGTAGGCTGCACACGTGGCTGTAGGCTGCACACGTGGCTGTAGGCTGCACATTTTACATTTACATTTTAGTCATTTAGCAGACGCTCTTATCCAGAGCGACTTACAGTAGAGTGCATACATTTTTATTACATTTTACATACTGAGACAAGGATATCCCTACCGGCCAAACCCTCCCTAACCCGGACGACGCTATGCCAATTGTACGTCGCCCCACGGACCTCCCGGTTGCGGCCGGCTGCGACAGAGCCTGGGCGCGAACCCAGCCCAGCCTGGGCGTGAACCCAGGGACTCTGGTGGCGCAGCTAGCACTGCGATGCAGTGCCCTAGACCACTGCGCCACCCGGGTGGCTGTAGGCTGCACACGTGGCTGTAGGCTGCACACGTGGCTGTAGGCTGCACACGTGGCTGTAGGCTGCACACGTGGCTGTAGGCTACACACAAGTGTTTCTAAATTCAATTGTCGGGATAATACCATTTTCAAAAGTGTACCGCGTGCTTGAGTGTTTTCATGTAACATCGACAAAGAACAATCACAGACCGAGCATGCCGACTGACTGGTGTCAGTTCCAGGTGCAACGCACGCACGCACACCTGGAACTGAAGCTAGTCAGTGGGCATGCCCAGTCTGTGGGTGTTCTTCCACCAGCGCAGATGGCCATGAGTGTTGTGGAGCTCATTATACACCACCTTCACACTGTGAGAGGGAGAAAGATGGGGAGGGAGAGTGAGGGGGAATTAGAGATCAGGGCATGACAGAAATGACCAGTGAACAATGAGATAAAGAAAGACCACTCACATCCACACACACCCTCCTAGTAAAGGTCTGACTGTAGGTGTAGCCTATCTCTCATTGTTGGTGACGTCCATTGCAGATTATTGCTGATCCTATCCTCCTGTGATTCGTCAAAGACTCCATCTCCTCCATGTAGCAAGGGTTGTAGCGAGTCAGATCCTCCAGAACCTTCTCAAAGCGGGCTCACACCTGGGGGTGTGGCACGGGAGGGAGGTGAACACATTACACACCCGTATGCATAGATAAAGGCAGGTTTCCAGTAGAACATTGTGATATTACAATGTTGAAAAAAGGGTCAATCTGTAATTACTTCGATTGGGCTTGTACTGTCTTTTCAAATGTGTTGGTGGATATCATAACTACACTGCCAGAAACACATAATACTTTGTATATGATAGACAATTAATCATAGGACTGGATGGGTTCAAATACTAACGTTAATTAGCTAGTTATTCTACTCATCGAGGCCTTTTAAAATAGGAAGTCAATGCTGCTGTTTACAGCTAGTGTTAGACAACTAGCTAGGAATTGTAATGTCCCTCTGGTTGATAACGTTAACTAGCTAGGCCAAAGCAATGTACAGTCGTGGCCAAAACTTTTGAGAATGACACGAATATACATTTTCACAGTCTGCTGCCTCAGTTTGTATGATGGCAATTTGCATATACTCCAGAATGTTATGAAGAGTGGTCAGATGAATTGCAATTAATTGCAAAGTCCCTCTTTGCCATGCAAATGAACTGAATCCCCAATAAACATGTCCACTGCATTTCAGCCCTGCCACAAAAGGACCAGCTGACATGTCAGTGATTCTCTCGTTAACACAGGTGTGAGTGTTGACGAGGACAAGGCTGGAGATCACTCTGTCATGCTGATTGAGTTCGAAAAACAGACTGGAAGCTTCAAAAGGAGGGTGGTGCTTGGAATCATTGTTCTTCCTCTGTCAGCCATGGTTACCTGCAAGGAAACACGTGCTGTCATCATTGCTTTGCACAAAAATGTGCTTCACAGGCAAGGATATTGCTGCCAGTAAGATTGCACCAAAATCAACCATTTATCAAATCGTCAAGAACTTCAAGGAGAGCATTTCAATTGTTGTTAAGAAGGCTTCAGGGCACCCAAGAAAGTCCAGCAAGCGCCAGGACCATCTCCTAAAGTTGATTCAGCTGCGGGATCGGGGCACCACCAGTACAGAGCTTGCTCAGGAATGGCAGCAGGCAGGTGTGAGTGCATCTGCATGCACAGTGAGGCGACGACTTTTGGAGGATGGCCTGGTGTCAAGAAGGGCAGCAAAGAAGCCACTTCTCTCCAGGAAAAACATCAGGACAGACTGATATTCTGCAAAAGGTACAGGGATTGGACTGCTGAGGACTGGGGTAAAGTCATTTTCTCTGATGAATCCCCTTTCCGATTGTTTGGGGCATCTGGAAAAAAAGCTTGTCCGGAGAAGACAAGGTGAGCGCTACCATCAGTCCTGTGTCATGCCAACAGTAAAGCATCCTGAGACCATTCATGTGTGGGGTTGCTTCTCAGCCAAGGGAGTGGGCTCACTCACAATTTTGCCTAAGAACACAGCCATGAATAGAGAATGGTACCAACACATCCTCAGAGAACAACTTCTCCTAACCATCCAGGAACAGTTTGGTGACGAACAATGCCTTTTCCAGCATGATGGAGCACGAATAGGCTGCCATCAGTCAGGATGTGACCCAGAAGTTAATTGACAGCATGCCAGGGCGGATTGCAGAGATCTTGGAAAAAGAAGGGTCAACACTGCAAATATTGACTCTTTGCATCAACTTCATGCAATTGTCGATAAAAGCCTTTGACACTTATGAAATGCTTGTAATTATACTTCAGTATTCCATAGTAACATCTGACAAAAATATCTAAAGACACTGAAGCAGCAAACTTTGGAAATTAATATTTGTGTCATTCTCAACTTTTGGCCACGACTTTATAGCCAGATGTAGTCATGAATAGCCAGCTAGGTAGCTAACGTTATAACTTTTAGGAACTAGACCTAGACGTGTTCGCTGACAGGAAAAACTATTATTGGTAACATCGGCTAACAGGATAGCCTCTTTGCTTTGGGAGGCCGGTACACATTGATGTATCCATTGTGTACAGGTCTCCCAGAGCGAAAAGGCTACTAGCAGGAGGAATGTAATGCTAACATGGTTAACGTTGATTGTTAACTGTGTCACACTGCTGAAGATCACAAGTCTCTAGTTAGCCAGCTAGATACAGTGCATTCGGAAAGTATTCAGACCCCTTCACTTTTTTTCCACATTTTGTTACATTACAGCCTTATTCTAAAATGAATTTACATTTTTACATTTTAGTCATTTAGCAGACGCTCTTATCCAGAGCGACTTACAGTAGAGTGCATACATTTTATTACATTTTTTACATTTCATTACATTTTACATACTGAGACAAGGATATCCCTACCGGCCAAACCCTCCCTAACCCGGACGACGCTATGCCAATTGTGCGTCGCCCCACGGACCTCCCGGTTTCGGCCGGCTGCGACAGAGCCTGGGCGCGAACCCAGCCCAGCCTGGGCGCGAACCCAGAGACTCTGGTGGCGCAGCTAGCACTGCGATGCAGTGCCCTAGACCACTGCGCCACCCGGGAGGCGGGTGGCGCAGTGGTCAATTTAAAAAATGATAATTAGCACCAATCTGTACACAATACCTCATGACTCCCCCATTTTGCAAATGTATTAAAAATAAAATACATATCTTATTTACATAATTATTTAGACCCTTTGCTTTGAGACTTGAAATTAAGCTCAGGTGCATCTTGTTTCTATTGATCATCCTTGAGATGTTTCAACTTGATTGGAGTCCACCTGTGGTAAGTTCAATTAATTGGACATGATTTGGAAAGGCACACACCTGTCTATATAAGGTCCCACAGTTGACAGTTCATGTCAGAGTAAAAACCAAGCCATGAGGTCGAAGGAATTGTCCGTAGAGCTCCGAGACAGGATTGTGTTGAGGAACAGATCTGGGGAAGGGTACCAAAACAATTCTGCACCATTGAAGGTCCCCAAGAATACAGTGGCCTCCATCATTCTTAAATGGAAGAAATTTGGATCCACCAAGACTCTTGCTAGAGCAGGCCGGCAGGCCAAACTGAGCAATTGGGGGAGAAGGGCCTTGGTCAGGGAGGTGACCTGCTAACTGTTTCAAATGGCTGAACTGAATTTGATAAAAGGGCTTTTATGTACTCTGCGCCATCAGCTTGGAACGCCTTACAAAATAATTTTTAAACTGGAAGAACTTGTCCCGATTTGGTGTTTTTAAATCATTGAAGGATTTTGAGGCTATTCCTTGACCTGTCAATCTTTTTAATTTGCTGTTTTATGATTTCGTTACACTCCTGTGATTTCTATGGTTTTTACTAGATTACTTGTAGTTTGTCATGTTGTCTGTCTGTAATTGTTAATGACTTGGTGCTGCCTATCTTGACCAGGACGCTCTTGAAAATAAGATTTCAAATCTCAATGAGCCCTTCCTGGTTAAATAAAATAAATACTAATATTTTGGATTCTGATTGGGTATGACAATTGGACTAAGCTCATTAGGCTTTTATATTATTCAAGAAGTAATGGAAACTGAAGATCTCGTACAACGCTGTGTACTACTCCCTTCACAGAACAGCGCAAACTAGCTCTAACCAGAATAGAAAGAGGAGTGGGAGGCCCCGATACACAACTGAGCAAGAGGACAAGTACATTAGTGTGTCTAGTTTGAGAAACAGACGCCTCACAAGTCCTCAACTGGCAGCTTCATTAAATAGTATGCGCAAAACACCAGTCTCAACATCAACAGTGAAGAAAGAGGTGACTCTGGTATGCTGGCCTTCTAGGCAGAGTTCCTCTGTCCAGTGTCTGTGTTCTTTTTCTCATCTTAATCTTGTCTTTTTATTGGCCAGTCTGAGATATTACTTTTTCTTTGCAACTCTGCCTAGTGTCTGCTGTTTTTTCCATGTTCCTCAAGCCTGGATCAGAGCCTAGGTATTCAAAGATTGTCAAATCAGGCCCTTATGTATCCTGTGTACTGTGTTCCAGAGCCCTGCCGCCAGTGCCAAGGTTACTGGCGGGTTCTATGGCCGGTACCACAGCTGCCATGCTCACCTACCCTCTGGACATGGTGCGAGCCAGGATGGCTGTCACGCCCAAGGAGATGTAAGACAACTACCCCTACCTCTGAGAACACACACAGTACATTTGGGAAGTATTCAGACCCCTTCCTTTTTTCCACATTTTGTTACGTTACAGCCTAATTCTAAAATGTATGAAATATTTTGTTTTCCTCATCAGTTTACACACAATACCACATAATGACAAAGCGAAAACAGGTTTTTAGACATTTTTGCACATTTTATTAAAAATGATCAACAGAAATACCTTTTTTTACATTAGTATTTAGACCCTTTGCTATGAGAACCAAGAACCCGATGGTCACTCTGACGGAGCTCCAGAGTTCCTCTGTGGATATTGGAGAACCTTCCAGAAGGACAACCATCTCTGCAGCACTCCACCTATCAGGCCTTTATTGTAGAGTGGCCGGACGGAAGCCACACGACAGCCTGCTTGGAGTTTGCCACAAGGCACCACACTTTGGCCTGAATGCCAAGCGTCACGTCTGGAGGAAATCTGGCACCATCCCTACGTGGAAGCATGGTGGTTGCAGCATCATGCTGTGGGGATGTTTTTCAGCGGCAGGGACTCAAATCAAATGTATTTGTCACATGCGCCGAATACAACAGGTATAGAGCTTACAGTGAAATGCTTACTTATAAGCCCTTGACCAACAATGCAGTTTTAAGAAAATACCCCCCCCCCCCAAAAAAAAATGTAAGAGAGAAGAATAACAAATAATTGAAGAGCAGCAGTAAATAACAATGTCTGAGCTATATTCAGGGGGTACCGGTACAGAGTCAATGTGCGGGGGCACCGGTGTCGAGGTAATTGAGGTAATATGTACATGTAGGTAGAGTTATTAAAGTGACTATGCATAGATAATAACAGAGAGTAGCAGCAGCGTAGAAGAGGGTGGGGGGGTGTGTAATGTACTGGGCCGTACACACTACCCTCTGTAGTGCCTTACGGTCGGAGGCCGAGCAGTTGCCATACCAGGCAGGGATGCAACCTTTCAGGATGCTCTTGATGGTGCAGCTGTAATACTATTTGAGCATCTGAAGACCCATGCCAGGGGGAATAGGTGTTGTTGTGCCCTCTTCATGACTGTCTTGGTGTGCTTGGACCATGTTAGTTTGTTTGATGTGGTCACCAAGGAACTTGAAGCTCTCAACCTGCTTGACTACAGCCCCGTCGATGAGGATGGGGGCGTGCGCGGTCCTCTTCCTCTAGTCCACAATCATCTCCATTGTCTTGATCACGTTGAGGGAGAGGTTTTTGTCCTTGCACCACACGGTCAGGTCTCTGACCTCCCTATAGGCTGTCTCATCGTTGTCGGTGATCAGGCCTACCATTGTTGTCATCAGCAAATGATGGTGTTGGAGTTGTGCCTGGCCGTGCAGTCATGAGTCAATAGGGAGTACAGGAGGGGACTGAGCAATTACCCCTGAGGGGCCCCCGTGTTAAGGGTCATCGTGGCGGATGTGTTGTTACCTACCCTTACCACCCCACAGACCCCGACAGGGAGAGGTTGAAAATGTCAGTGAAGACACTTGCCAGTTGGTCAAAACCTGCTCCAGAGCGCTCAGGACCTCAGACTGGGGGGCGAAGGTTCACCTTCGAACAGGACAACAACCCTAAGCACACAGCCAGGACAACGCAGGAGTGACTTCAGGACAACTCTCTGAATGTCCATGAGTGGTCAAGCCAGAGCCTGGACTTGAACCTGATCGAACATCTCTGGAGAGACCTGAAAATAGCTGTGCAGTGATGCTCCCCATCCAACCTGACAGAGTTTGAGAGGATCTGCAGAGAAGAATGTGAGGAACTCCCCAAATACAGGTGTGCCAAGCTTGTAGCGTCATACCCAAGAAGACTCAAGGCTGTAATCACTGTCAAAGGTGCTTCAACACAGTACTGAGTACAGGGTCTAAATACTTATGTAAATGTAATATTTCAGTTTTTTAATTTTAATACATTTACAAAAGATTCTAAACCTGTTTTTGCTTTGTTATTATGGGATATGGTGTGTAGATTGATGAGGGGGGAAAAACGATTTAATCCATTTTAGAATAAGGCTGAAACGTAACAAAATGTGGAAGAAGTCAAGGGGACTGAATACTTTCCCGAATGCACAGTACACACACACACAGACTGTGTGGTGCTGCGAATAACTCGCACTTTACATCCCATCTCTCTTCTCCCCTCAGGTACAGTAACATAATCCATGTGTTTGTGCGTATCTCTCGTGAGGAGGGTTTGAAGACGCTGTATCGTGGTTTCACCCCTACCATACTGGGTGTGGTGCCCTACGCTGGACTCAGCTTCTTCACCTACGAGACTCTCAAGAAAATGCATGCAGGTACTGCAGTGTCTCAGCTGTCTTGTCTGTCTAGTCTGTCTGTCTATTGTCTGTCTGTCTAGTATGTCTCTGTCTAGTATGTCTCTGTCTAGTATGTCTCTGTCTAGTATGTCTCTGTCTAGTCTGTCTCTGTCTAGTCTGTCTCTGTCTAGTCTGTCTCTGTCTAGTCTGTCTCTGTCTAGTCTGTCTCTGTCTAGTCTGTCTCTGTCTAGTCTGTCTCTGTCTAGTCTGTCTCTGTCTAGTCTGTCTCTGTCTCTCTGTCTATTGTCTAGTCTGTCTCTCTGTCTGTCTCTCTCTGTCTGTCTCGCTGTCTGTCTAGTCTGTCTGTCTCTCTGTCTGTCTCTCTGTCTCTCTCTGTCTGTCTCGCTGTCTCTCTGTCTGTCTCTCTGTCTGTCTCTCTGTCTGTCTCTCTGTCTGTCTCTCTAGTCTGTCTCTCTAGTCTGTCTCTCTAGTCTGTCTCTCTAGTCTGTCTCTCTAGTCTGTCTCTCTAGTCTGTCTCTCTAGTCTGTCTCT